>NC_091282.1:383407375-383708312 GCF_032444005.1 Ranitomeya imitator
AGGGACAGTCGTCGTGGAGCGGAGAGCCACATCCCCAAATTAGGGTGCCAACCTTTGCTATTAGGTAGGCCATCAGACTCTAGGGCCTACTAGGGGGAGGGTTAGGTTTATTTTACTACCTCCCAGAGACTGTATATTATCCCTATAGGTATATAGGTGATTATTTTTAAGGGGTATTCTTTTCCTGGTTGGTTTTTGGTACATGTTACCCCTCTGTGAATCCATTCATATTGTGTTTTGATAATTTAGAGAGTGTCAGAATGAGAGTTCAATAGCTGGAAAGTTCACAGAGAATGGTCTTTATGGCCTATTAGAACACAGCAATTGGGGCCAGGCATGACTGGAAAAGAGGATGCATACAGCATTCATCATGAATCATTCTGAGCTACTGTTCGGCAGGTTAAAATAGAAAGTTCCGTGACAAGAGAACTCAAGAACTAATAAAAATTCTTCCGTTTTTGGGCTTCATATAGCATCTCAGCTGCTTCTCAGGCACAGTGTGAGTGAACACGATTTTGTCAATTTGTTCCATCTGTTCAACTTGTGCAGCTAATACAAGATGTGGGATCTGCTGCCAGCATGTGTAAAGATCACAGCCAACATCTATTCACTCTCAACTGCTCCTTTCCTCTCTGCCATCCTGTTGGGGGAGAGGGAGCACAGGGAGGCACTGAGCCTCTCAGAATACAAGTGGTGGCGGGCAGGTAATCTGGAGCACATTTCATACAGGAAGCCATAGCTCCGCACATGCCGGCCACTGCACAAACATACATGACAATTCGCAGCCTGGCGAGAAAGAAGAATGGGATGACGAGATACAAGGCCCCCTACAATTGGGCTAGAAATGTGAAATCCAACCCTTCATTACAGGACATCAATCCCAAACACATGTTGTCCTTCTCATGGAGGGGTGCTTTCTTGCTGAAAGCTAGTTAATGCCTTTCATTGTTTTTACAAGAAATAGCGTTCAGTCCAAAATAACTATGTCCATGGTTCATTCATTCATTTACATGTGAAATGCAAGCAAATATGTTCCTATGCATGTCTGAAAAGCATAAGGCATGGTGAATGAGTGAAAATGGCTGAATGTCCAATGTGCAATAAAGTACTGATAGTATAAAACATTAAGCAAATACAAACTACAATTAATAAGTACTGTACACAGAACAATAAAAGTATTCTTGTGTAGTGATTTACTCAGAACCAAACTACCTAACCGCTTTCTAATAACCTCCACAATATTTAACAGCTGCAGAAGAAATCACAGTACCCTTTCCCAGATGGAAAGCAGGGGAACTCGTGAGATGAAAAGATATCAGATTAAAAACAAATATAAAATTACAATCAGAGCACAAAAAAAAAGAAACTGGTTGGAAGAGAGATGTTATCATTTTTAAGGAATGCAATTACACTGCTACAGTTGCTTCAACAAAATTTAGTCTAATCTGTCCTCCTTTAGATACCGTATGTGGTGTTTTCTTTAACCGATCACTGATGCTTTTTTTGCTTTATAAAACTCCCCATCGTAGTGAAAGGCCTAAAACAATAAGACTAGTAAAAACTTGTGAAACCCTCGGAACAATGAGGCATGTCTCAAAGAGATTACACACAGCTAGACTTACCCACTGAGAATGTGACCAGAAATGCAATACCACCCAAGTCTACAAGCCACAAAACCACAACTGACACACAAAGTTCTTCCAATAAATACCCGTCAAAGACTCAGAAATAGATCAATCCACAGTAAGTGCACGTCCCAGATGGCTCCATTTCCCTTTATCACTCAGGGAATTTTAGCTCAAATTAAACGAATGAAATAACAAGATTAGAGACCAAAAAATGATCTTCTCTGTTCTGATACAGGAAAGAAATATATCTTGGTACCGTGTTAGCCAGTAGATAGAAAAATATTTAGAATTGAGAGTCCTCAGTGGTTATCTTTTCCGTTAGCCATTAAAAGGTATCAACCACTGAGGACTCTCAATTCTAAATATTTTTCTTCTCTGTTCTATCATTCCTGCTCACAGCCTAGAGACAGAAAAAAAGTCCAATGTAAAAGCACTGACCCAATGATTTCAAGAGTCATTGTGGATGTTACAGATATATATATATATATATATATATATGTGTGTGTGTGTATATATGAATTCTGAATAATCTGAAGAATTCATGATACGGAAATCACATGTATTAATAAATAAGTGATTAATAATTAATAAGTGATTTTCAAGGAATAAATTTATTTAGATTTAAATGGGACATTTTAGAATTTTTTTCTGCCCAGTGTATAAGTCCTCCTGAAATAATGAACGCCATAGATTTCCAGATGCAGTCATTCTTTTTCCAGCCGTCCATACATACAACACTCAGATTTGGACGTAAGTGCAAAAATCCCAGAGAAGCACTAATTTAATTCTCTGATGAAAAATTGTATGACCAGATACAGGAATACAGTGCTGCGAGTCATTTATGAGATCTTCATATATTAGAATGATCGAGCAGAAATTTCGGGTTTTGTTATGATTGATATACAGTTATCTAACCTCCACAAGGACTCTTGAAATCATCGGGTCAGTGTTTTTACATTGAACTGTTTTTTTTAGTCTCTAGGCTAAGAACAGGAGTGATAGAACAGAGAAGATCATTTGTTGTGTCTCTAATCTTGTTCTTTCAGTAGTTTTAATTCTGTGGCCGATGGAGCCCTGCAAACTGACTCCTACCTACTGGCATTCCCGGTGCCTCTTCTGATTAGTTGCGTCGGCACAATATCACGTGTGTGGTGCACCATGTTGACTAACTAACATAACAGAAGAGCTGGTGATGTCTGCAGGTAGGAGGCAATCCGCAGGGCTCCATCGCCACGGAATACAGGCCCAGCTGCTGGACTAGGGTCCTGTTAATCAATTATCTCATCTCCTGTAGGTATACTTAGGTAAAATATCCACAGACACTAGGTGGCAGCCACTCAGACAGTTCAAGTTCACAGTTTTAGTGTCACCTGAATACCATAGCTAATTGAACTGTCAATTTTTTTTACAGACATTTGGGTACATCTAGTGATCTAACGCATCATATTATCATGACCTTACCTTGCAGCCAGTCCCTGAAATAATGGAGCCACATTTTGGGAAGCTGGTGTTCATCCTCCAGCAAAACGTACTTAACACTGGAAAAACTCTTGTGCAGGTCATAGAGCAATTGCTGTGCGTGGGGATAGTCTGCCTTCTGCGTCACCACATACATGTTGTAGAAAGAGAAGTACTTAAATTGGGCAGCAATGAAGTCATACTCCTGGGTTTCCCGAGGCACAATATCAGTGAGATCCAATCCATCTCGGACACGTGTGGTGCCATATAGACTAATGCCAAGCAGGGCCAAGAAAACCAATATCACCACAATCTGTGAATTAAAAAAAATGCAACAACATAAAATTATAGAAAATGTAAGCAATGTGACACAGATAAAGCCTATGCTAGAGTTTGTGGTACAGACATGTCTACATTCATAAATTCAATAGGTTAAAAAACAAAGTACATCTGTATTCTTTTATTGAATGCAATGTTTTCCATTGCACAAGATGAAGTTTAATCTCAGTATATTGTATATATTGCTACACACTATAATGGTTTCTGTTTAATTCGTATTTTGGGAAGGTGGCAGCAGGGATTTACCTTTGTTGTTGGCTTCAAGAGAAAAGGGGCATAGTGCTTCTCAGCAAATGATGCCAATGTCCACTTGCTACAGGAAGGCTCAACGCAGTTAAAACCAGGGTCAAGTAGGTCCCGTGTGGAGTTTGTGCTCTCTGGGGCCAGACTGCTAGCATCATGGGATGTTGACACTGATGGTTGCACAGAGATTTCAGATAGAGGTTCCGCTGTGGTGTAATATGATTGGGTTCGGGGGTCATACTCTGTCCGCAATTGGACGGTTGATTGCATAGTGATTTGTGTTTCCCGAGCAAAGCTGTGGCTACTGTATGGCGGCGGTGGACTGTAACTTGTATTCTCATTGTTATCCATGTATACTTGGGGCTCAATTTGAATCACTCTACTAACACACGGACTGTAAGGAAAAAAAGAATGGCTGTTAGCAAATACATCTGAGGCTTCTCATTAGCAAATCACATCTAATTTTGTAGCTCTTGAAGGGTTCGTCTCATCAAGACAATCCTTGTCTGAATTATCTACCAGGGCATATGAATTTCATACAAAGGGGTCACGTCATTTCATGGGCCAGAATGAAGAGACCCTAAAAAAGAGGATCTCTGGCATTATAATGTCACCGTTTATACGCATGGGCACAAGCACTTATTTAATTCCCTTACTGCAACGACAAGTAGTTTTTGATACTGTATCCATGGCACTCAACTAATCACCTAAATTCTTAGTATAAAGTTTAGTGGCTCAATAGAAAGTGAAAGGGAATAAATTATACATTTTAAACAGCAATGCCATTGTCAGATCTTTAGAAAGCTACTATGTGAAAATAAGCGCAGGTGCAAGTGACACACATAACAACTGCCTTGTAAAAAGAAATTGTGTATGGTAAAATCCATACGCAAAATAATGGTATATTACTTTTCAATTTTATTTGTATTTTTTTACAGATAAATGTATAATGATTTCTAAAAACACCAAACGTATTATCCAATTGTAAAAGTTTTCTGAAATATACTGGAATAACATTTACCTGCTGAAGCAGCAAAAGATATCAAGCCTCCGATCTCTTCTGCGATACAGGTCCATGCTTAAAATGGCAGGAAATATCAGAAGAACCATGGCAAAGTTGAACACCACCACAACGGCAGCCTGAGGTATACAACAAAAAAATCATAAATAATGTACAGTACATAAAGAGAAATACAAAATACCAGTCAAATAGTATCTACTATATCTATTCAGGAAACACATAATGTGTATATACACACGAGTACGTCTCACTAAATTAGAAACGTTGGCCTACTGAAAAGTGTGTTCAGTAAATGCGCTCAATACTTGGTCGGGGTTCCTTTTTCATCAATTACTCCATCAATGCTGCGTGGCATGGAGGCGATCAGCCTGTGGCACTGCTACGGTGTTATGGAAGCCCAGGTTGCTTTGATAGCAGCCTTCAGCTCCTCTGCATTGTTGGGTCTGGTATCTCATCTTCCTCTTGACAATACCCCATAGATTCTCTATGGAGTTAAGGTCAGGCGAATTTGCTGGCCAATCAAGCACAGTGATACTGTTGTCTTTAAACAAGGTATTGGTACTTTTGGCAGCGTGACCAGGTGCCAAGTCCTGCTGGAGAATGAAATTTCCATCTCCAAAAAGCTTGTCGGCAGAGGGAAGCATGAAGTGCTCTAAAATTTCCTGGTAGACGGATATGATGACTTTGGTCTTGATGAAACACAGTGGACCTACACCAGCAGATGACATGGCTCCCCAAACCATCACTGATTGTGGAAACTTCACACTAGACCTCAAGCAGCTTGGATTGTGTGCCTCTCCACTCTTCCTCCAGACTCTGGGACTTTGATTTCCAAATGAAATGCAAAATTTACTTTCATCTAAAAACAACACCTTGGACCACTGAGCAACAGTCCAGTTCTTTTTTTCCTTGGCCCAGGTAAGACGCTTCTGGCGTTGTCTATTGGTCATGAGTGGCTTGACACAAGGAATGCGACACTTGTAGCCCTTGTCCTGGATACGTATGTGTGTGGTGGCTCTTGAAGCAATGACTCCAGCAGAAGTCCACTCCTTGTGAATCTCCCCCAAATTTGTTGAATGGCCTTTTCTTAACAATCCTTTCAATGCTGCGGTTTATCCCAGTTGTTGTGCGCCTTTTCCTACCACACTTTTTCCTTCCACTCAACTTTCCATTAATATGCTTGGATACAACACTCTGAACAGCCAGCTTTTTTAGCATTGATCTTGTGGAGTGTGTAAGTGACTGCCTTCTTGACATCTGTCAAGTCAGCAGTCTTCCCCATGATTGTGGAGCCTACTGAAACAGACTACGGGACCTTTTTAAACGCTTAGGAAGCCTTTGAAGGTGTTTTTTGTTTATTATTCAAATTTACCTAGATAATGTGACTTTTGGGTTTTCATTGGCTGTAAGCCATAATCATCAACATAACGGGGAAATAAACACTTGAAATAGACCACTCGGTTTGTAACGACTCTACAAAATATATGAGTTTCACTTTTTGTATTGAAGAACTGAAATTAGCTTTTTCATGATATTCTAATTTAGTGAGAAACACACACATTATATATATATATATATATATATATATATATATATACTAGCTGAAGAGCCCGGCGTTGCCTGGGCATAGTATATATCTGTGGTTAGTTATAGCACCTCACTTGTCTTATTTTCCCATCACGCCTCTCATTTTCCCAATCACGTTTCATTTTCCCCCTCACACCTCTCATTTTCTCCCTCACTCCTCTCATTCCCCCTAACACTTGTCATTTCAACCTCACATCTGTCATTTTCTGATCACTCCACTATTTTTCCTCACTCCTCTCATTTTGCACTCACACCTTTTCATTTTCACCTCACACCTCTCATTTTCACCTCATCACCTCAGTATATACAGTGGGGCAAAAAAGTATTTAGTCAGTCAGCAATAGTGCAAGTTCCACCACTTAAAAAGATGAGAGGCGTCTGTAATTTACATCATAGGTAGACCTCAACTATGGGAGACAAACTGAGAAAAAAAAATCCAGAAAATCACATTGTCTGTTTTTTTAACATTTTATTTGCATATTATGGTGGAAAATAAGTATTTGGTCAGAAACAAACAATCAAGATTTCTGGCTCTCACAGACCTGTAACTTCTTCTTTAAGAGTCTCCTCTTTCCTCCACTCATTACCTGTAGTAATGGCACCTGTTTAAACTTGTTATCAGTATATAAAGACACCTGTGCACACCCTCAAACAGTCTGACTCCAAACTCCACTATGGTGAAGACCAAAGAGCTGTCAAAGGACACCAGAAACAAAATTGTAGCCCTGCACCAGGCTGGGAAGACTGAATCTGCAATAGCCAACCAGCTTGGAGTGAAGAAATCAACAGTGGGAGCAATAATTAGAAAATGGAAGACATACAAGACCACTGATAATCTCCCTCGATCTGGGGCTCCACGCAAAATCCCACCTCGTGGGGTCAGAATGATCACAAGAACGGTGAGCAAAAATCCCAGAACCACGCGGGGGGACCTAGTGAATGAACTGCAGAGAGCTGGGACCAATGTAACAAGGCCTACCATAAGTAACACACTACGCCACCATGGACTCAGATCCTGCAGTGCCAGACGTGTCCCACTGCTTAAGCCAGTACATGTCCGGGCCCGTCTGAAGTTTGCTAGAGAGCATTTGGATGATCCAGAGGAGTTTTGGGAGAATGTCCTATGGTCTGATGAAACCAAACTGGAACTGTTTGGTAGAAACACAACTTGTCGTGTTTAGAGGATAAAGAATACTGAGTTGCATCCATCAAACACCATACCTACTGTAAAGCATGGTGGTGGAAACATCATGCTTTGGGGCTGTTTCTCTGCAAAGGGGCCAGGACGACTGATCCGGGTACATGAAAGAATGAATGGGGCCATGTATCATGAGATTTTGAGTGCAAACCTCCTTCCATCAGCAAGGGCATTGAAGATGAAACGTGGCTGGGTCTTTCAACATGACAATGATCCAAAGCACACCGCCAGGGCAACGAAGGAGTGGCTTCGTAAGAAGCATTTCAAGGTCCTGGAGTGGCCTAGCCAGTCTCCAGATCTCAACCCTATAGAAAACCTTTGGAGGGAGTTGAAAGTCCGTGTTGCCAAGCGAAAAGCCAAAAACATCACTGCTCTAGAGGAGATCTGCATGGAGGAATGGGACAACATACCAACAACAGTGTGTGGCAACCTTGTGAAGACTTACAGAAAACGTTTGACCTCTGTCATTGCCAACAAAGGATATATTACAAAGTATTGAGATGAAATTTTATTTCTGACCAAATACTTATTTTCCACCATAATATGCAAATAAAATGTTAAAAAAACAGACAATGTGATTTTCTGGATTTTTTTTTCTCAGTTTGTCTCCCATAGTTGAGGTCTACCTATGATGTAAATTACAGACGCCTCTCATCTTTTTAAGTGGTGGAACTTGCACTATTGCTGACTGACTAAATACTTTTTTGCCCCACTGTACATGTTTGTCATCTCCCTTATATATAGTATACATCTGTATGTCATCTCCTGTATATAGTATATACCTGTATGTCATCTCCCCTGTATATAGTATATACCTGCTGTGTGTCATCTCCCCTATATATAGTATATACCTGAATGTCATCTCCTTCTATATATAGTATATACTGTACCTGTATGTCATCTCCTCCTGTATATAGTATATACCTGTGTGTCATCTCCCCTGTATATAGTATATATCTGTGTCATCTCCCCTGTATATAGTATATATCTGTGTCACCTCCTCCTGTGTATAGTATATACCTTCATGTCATCTTCTATATATAGCATATACCTGTATATCATCTCCTCCTGTATATAGTATATACCTGTAGGTCATCTGCTCCTGTATATAGTATATACCTGTGTGTCATCTCCTCCTGTATATAGTATATACCTGTATGTCATCTCCTCCTGTATATATATGTACCTGTATGTCATCTCCTCCTCTATATAGTATATACCTGTGTGTCATCTCCTCCTGTATTAGACCTCGTTCACACGTTATTTGCTCAGTATTTTTACCTCAGTAATTCTAAGCTAAATTGGCAGCCTGATAAATCCCCAGCCAACAGGAAGCCCTCCCCCTGGCAGTATATATTAGCTCACACATACACATAATATACAGGTTATGTGACTGACAGCTGCCGTATTTCCTATATGGTACATTTGTTGCTCTTGTAGTTTGTCTGCTTATTAATCAGATTTTTATTTTTGAAGGATAATACCAGACTTGTGTGTGTTTTAGGGCGAGTTTCGTTTGTCAAGTTGTGTGTGTTGAGTTGCGTGTGGCGACATGCATGTAGCGACTTTTGTGAGATGAGTTTTGTGTGGCAACATGCGTGTAGCAACTTTTTGTGTGTCGAGTTGCATGTGACAGGTTAGTGTAGCAAGTTGTGTGCAGCAAGTTTTGCGCGTGGCGAGTTTTATGTGTGGTGCCTTTTGAGTATGTGAAAGTTTTGTGTGAGGCAACTTTTGCATGTGTTGCAACTTTTGTGCATGTGGCAATTTTTCCGCGTGTGCAAGTTTTGCAAGAGCCTAGTTTTTGCATGTGGCGAGTTCTGCGCGTGGCGAGTTTTGAGTGGCGACTTTTGTGTTTCGACTTTTATGTGGCGAGGTTGGTGTATGTGTGGTGAAATGTGTGCTGAGGGTAATATGTGTTCAAGCATGTGGTAGTGTGTGGCGCATTTTGTGTGTGTGTGTTTATATCCCCGTGTGTGGTGAGTATCCCATGTCGGGGCCCCAACTTAGCAACTGTACGGTATATACTCTTTGCGCCATCGCTCTCATTCTTTAAGTCCCCCTTGTTCACATCTGGCAGCTGTCAATTTGCCTCCTACACTTTTCCTTTCATTTTTTCGCATTATGTAGATAGGAGTAAAATTGTTTGGTGAATTGGAAAGCGCGGGGTTAAAATTTCACCTCACAACATAGCCTATGACGCTCTCAGGGTCCAGACGTGTGACTGTGCAAAATTTTGTAGCTGTAGCTGCGACGCCTCCAACACTTTTCCTTTCACTTTTTCCCCATTATGTAGATAGGGGCAAAATTGTTTGGTGAATTGGAAAGCACGGGGTTAAAATTTCACCTCACAACATAGCCTATGACGCTCTCGGGGTCCAGACGTGTGACTGTGCAAAATTTTGTAGCTGTAGCTGCGACGCCTCCAACACTTTTCCTTTCACTTTTTTCCCCATTATGTAGATAGGGGCAAAATTGTTTGGTGAATTGGAACGCGCGGGGTTAAAATTTCGCCTCACAACATAGCCTATGACGCTCTCGGGGTCCAGACGTGTGACTGTGCAAAATTTTGTGGCTGTAGCTGCGACGGTGCAGATGCCAATACCGGACATACATACACACACACATACACACATTCAGCTTTATATATTAGATATATATTACCAGTCAAATTGTATCTACTATATCTATTCCAAGCACACATAATGTATGCATATATGGTATATAGGGAAAGATAAGCGGTACCAATCAAATAAAATCTACTGTACCTAGGAGGAAGAAATATGATCTATTTATACATATACCGTAAATACCAGTCACATACTGAACTTACACTGGTGAATAATACGAATAATAACTAATAAAGATAAGTATGACAGCTTGTTAAATTGACCGGGCAACTTTAGCAATTGTAATTACGTTGGCTCATAAGGAGTGATTATGCATCCAGTACAGAATGAATTATGCTTATGGCCCTTTGTATTGCAGATACAGTAGCAGAATTTATTTTCTTCTCTATCTCTAGCTCGTCTATGGTAGCTAAGACACAGAATGAGTAAGCCATATGTCCACGGCAGCTAGTGATCAGTAGTGATCTGCTAGACTACACAAGCCTTTCCTATGTGGTCACATTTAAAGCCCTTGTAAGGTTTCACTGTTCCAGTGTTTAAAAATCTGGAGCTTTCTGCCTGCAACTGATGTCAGAGAAGAATAGGAGGTCTGTGCTGTGCTAGAAGTACCCAGGGAAAAGCTAGTATGCCTTCTTAGATGGGGCCCTGCCCAAGGTATGTATGTTTTCTTTGCCATTGCGGGCAGACCACACAGGGAGAGTGGGTGTACTGCATAGCTTGAAGTGATGAGCAGATGAGGACGCCTGTCAGCTCAAGCTCCACATTACAGCTGCTCCTTAGTAACTCCCTTCTTTATCCAACTATTGTGTAAAGCCTCTTTTTGTCCAGTATATGACTCCAGCATTACCTATCCTATTATCTATTCAAGATAGAGGTTAGGAAAGGTGACAGGCAGGACTAAAAGAGAGGCTAATGGAAGAAACTGCGGCTTTTTCTCTAGGAATGAATGTAAATGCCACGCATTGCTGAATCAGACTTAGTCTAAGTTCACATTTGCGTTGTGCGCCGCAGCGTCGTCGCCGCAACGCACAACGCAAACAAAAACGCAGCAAAACGCATGCACATGCGGCCCCATGCGGCGCCAATGTTAAAGATAGGGCCGCACGACGCATGCGTTTTTTAAAAGGTCGGCGCCGCACAAAAAATCCAACATGTTGCGTTTGCCGCGCCCAGACAGGTGCGCCCTAACGCCGCATGCGGCGTAAAACGCAACACAACGCATGTACATGCGGCCCCATGCGGCGCCAATGTTAAAGATAGGGCCGCACGACGCATGCGTTTTGTTGCGGCGGCGACGCTGCGGCGCAAACCGCAAATGTGAACGTACCCTTAAGCATGCATAAAATATCACATGGCTTTCATTTCATCTCTGCAAGTGCACATGTGAGCTTATCAGAAGCCAATGCATCACACAGCTCACACCTATATACAAAATACTGCACGTATCCATTGAAACCTATTTCAGTGGTAAAAACGACAAATTCTGATCGTGCATCATGAGCACCTTTTGTGTCTCGGAATATGCTGGTATGTTACGTTTTTGTTTGGTTTAATACAAGTATTGTTGCTGTAATACAGACACTAAATGATGACCATATTACACGTGTCTGAAACCAGCTGTAGGCTCTCCGCACACAGTGTATTAACCCTATGCATGTCGTCTTTGCCATGGAAAACAGAGTATACGGGAAATGAATTAATGGGCTCAACTTAATTCTCTTTGTCAAGCTGGTATATGATGGTATACTTATTTATCAACTGCATAGAAAAGATCATCAGATTGTTCTTTATTATAAGGTCACTGCCAAAACCCCTACAGTAGACCATTTTCTTTTTTACAATGAGACCCTTACAGGAAGCGTATGACACTATATACCTTTGATTATAGGTATAGGTCAGGAATTGGAAGCCTAAAGGCCCCTTCACATTAAGCGACGCTGCAGCGATACCGACAACGATCCGGATCGCTGCAGCGTCGCTGTTTGGTCGCTGGAGAGCTGTCACACAGACCGCTCTCCAGCGACCAACGATGCCGGTAA
This sequence comes from Ranitomeya imitator, assembly GCF_032444005.1. Classification (NCBI taxonomy): domain Eukaryota; kingdom Metazoa; phylum Chordata; class Amphibia; order Anura; family Dendrobatidae; genus Ranitomeya; species Ranitomeya imitator. The sequence goes on from NC_091282.1 coordinate 383,419,516, forward strand.
CCAGGGTAAACATTGAGTAACTAAGCGCAGGGCCGCGCTTAGTAACCCGATGTTTACCCTGGTTACCATCCTAAAAGTAAAAAAAACAAACAGTACATACTTACCTACCGCTGTCTGTCCCCGGCGCTCTGCTCTGCACTCCTCCTGTACTGTCTGTGTGAGCACAGCGGCCGGAAAGCAGAGCGGTGACGTCACCGCTCTGCTTTCCGGCTGACCGACGCTCACATCCAGAGCAGGAGGAGTGCAGAGCACAGCGCCGGGGACAGACAGCGGTAGGTAAGTATGTAGTGTTTGTTTTTTTACTTTTAGGATGGTAACCAGGGTAAACATCGGGTTACTAAGCGCGGCCCTGCGCTTAGTTACCCGATGTTTACCCTGGTTACCAGTGAAGACATCGCTGGATCGGTGTCACACACGCCGATCCAGCGATGTCCGCGGGGGATCCAGCGACGAAACAAAGTTCTGGACTTTGTTCAGCGACCAACGATCTCCCAGCAGGGGCCTGATCGTTGGTCGCTGTCACACATAACGATTTCATTAACGATATCGTTGCTACGTCACAAAATGCAACGATATCGTTAACAATATCGTTATGTGTGAAGGTACCTTTAGACGTAGTGTCAGGACTCAAACCCAGCAGCTCTTATGCACCAGGCGGCAGCTCTTCCCTCTGAGCTATTCAGTGTGCTGGAGAGTCCTGTGCTAACCCGGAGACTTGTACCTGTGTTGTTTCTGAGTGTCTCCACTCTGATTGAACACCCTATTGCACTCCCTTCCTTGCAAGATAATTGAGCTACCAGACTCTAGTCAATCTTCCTTTCATCTGTTCCTTCATTCTAAGATTATACTGCTGTTTCCGTGTACCGACTCCTTGGCTATCCCTGACTATGTTACGTGCTGCTCCTTTAACCTACATTGCTGCTCCTGTGTACCGACCCCTTGGCTATCCCTCACTACATTATCTGCCGTTGCTGCCCCTAGTAGTTGCCATACCACTACTCTAACCCAGGTCAGTCCATAACATGTAGTGTGCACAATTTACACAATTATTGACTGTAGAGATAATCTACATAAAGGAGTACTTTCTTACTTAGTCTAAAGTCCATACATGCTTGCAGATTGGATTTCAGTGCATTATTTTTAAAATTTACAGTTAATGCTCTATTCACACCTGTGTTTACACCCCATCATGGCCAATGGGATCTGTCGGGCACCACTGATGGCAGTCATATGGCACTTCTGTTATTTTCATTGTTCTGCTTAAATGAAGGAACAGAACAATGGAAACAAGAACACGGTGTATGTGATCAAATGAAAGAGGTTGTGCGGTCCAAAGCTATAAGTCTGCAGTCACTCTGTATGACTGCAGACTCATGCACGCACTGTGTGGTGTGGGGATTTTATGGTTTATGAGCTCTGAGCAGGGACTGGAGGGTATGTATGCGTTATACATACTCCTGACCAGGAACAGTGGGTGTGGCCTCGCTTCCATACACTTGAATGAAGAGAGGCCGTCTCCTCTAGTCAGCTATGCCCACTGGACGTCTGCATCACTAGTCAGGGAGCAGTCTCGCTCTATACAAGAGTATGGAGCGAGACTGCACCCACTGGACAGGCTCTGGTGTTTGCATAACTGATACGTACCCTCCTGTCCCGACTCAGAAACCAGTGAATCCTCGCAGTGCACAGTGCACCCACTGGGGGTACTCATAAGTCTGCAGTCACACAGAGTGACTGCAGACTTATCGACTTGGACCGGACAACCCCTTTACCTCTACACAAAAATTCACACAGAATTTTTTTTTTTTTTTTTTAGAAAAAAAAAATCTTACTTGAAGAGAAAAGGCCCTGAGTGCAGGAATGGGTATTAGGGCAGCCATGAAGAAGGCAGTCACATTGCTGATAGAGGTTAGGGCAACACTAGCTCCGGTTCTTTTTAAACATTCCCCAGTTCTGTCCTAAAAGTAAAAATAAAAAAATATATTTATTCAACACATTAACCAAATGTTTTTGCCACCACAATAGGTAGCAAAACGGTTTTATGTTTACATGATCGTTAGGACACATTGTTAGCAAATGCCACTCGTAACTTTGATTCCCTGGAAGGGATGGAGGATGTGGAGCAGTATTCATTTCCTGGAAAAGATGGAGCACGTCGGCCCTAAATCGGCATTGAATAACGTAATGTTAAACTTTCTTTTTAAGGCACAGCATATGCCTCCTGGAAAAAAATACCTCTCTAACAAAGACACTTTTTCATTTTCAAGTTTTGTAATTACCTCAAATGGAATCCTATTATTTTGGCCTGTTTCACTAAACGCATGTGCCAACAGAAAGACATCGTCTACACCAACCCCGAGAGCAAGAAAAGGCAGAACCTGTGGGGAACAATGCAGGCAGTGAATACTTGACACACAAATACAATCTTTGGCAGTCATACTGTACATGCACCCTAAGTAACATGCCCATTCATCTCAGAAGCTTGCTATAGAAGAATGAGGTCTTTCGCAGACAGACATTTTTTGCATTCAGGAATACTTGGCTCTTCCATAGTCTAAAGTGCCATTAAAGTATAGTCTCACCTTCAGTGAACTTAAGCTAATAAATGAGGGAAGTCCATAAATAGCAGTTCCCTAATATACATCTATTATTGGAGAAGTAGAGGCATTCTGATCATAAAGCGGGGAAGCCGCAGGGAATACAAATTCCTCACTGCCTCCCTGTCAGAACTCATTGGCAGCCTATGCTTCTGTTCCTTTGGGTGGGAGACATTCTTCTGAAGGATTTTCAGGGTACAGATTGGGAATCTGTACTCCCCACAGCCAAACAAGTATCTTATCAATAAGACAGCTTCTGCGAGATCCATAATAATAAGTCTATTTGATTCATACACAGGTGCTTCTCAAAAATTAGAATATCATCAAAAACTCAGTCCTTCAATACAAAAAGTGAAACTCGTATATTATATGGAGTCATTACAAACAGAGTGATCTATTCCAAGTGTTTATTTCTGTTAATGTTCATGATTGTGGCTTACAGCCAATGACAACGCAACAGTCATTATCTCAGTAAATTAGAATACTTTATAACACCAGCTTGAAAAATGATTTTAAAATCTGAAATGTTGGCCTAGTGAAATGTATGTTCAGTAAATGCACTCAATACTTGGTCGGGGCTCCTTTTGCATCAATTACTGTATCAATGCAGCGTGACATGGAGGGGATCAGCCTGTGGCACTGCTGAGATGTTATGGAAGCCCAGGTTGCTTTGACAGCAGCCTTCAGCTTGTCTGCATTGTTGGGTCTGGTGTCTCTCATCTTCCTCTTGACAATGCCCCATAGTTTCTCTATGAGTTGATGGTCAGGCGAGTTTTCTGGTGTTGTCTATTGGTCATAAGTAGCTTGACACAAGGAATGCGATAACATATAGCCCATGTCCTGGATATGTCTGTGTGTGGTGGCTCTTGAAGCAATGACTCCAGCAGTAGTCCACTCCTCGTGATTCTCCCCCAAATTTATGAGTGCCGTTTTCTTAACAATCCTTTCAACACTGCGGTTATCCCGGTTGCTTGTGCACCTTTTTCTACCACACCTTTTCCTTCAACTCAACTTTCCATTAATATGCTTGGGAAGCCTTTGCATGTGTTTTTTGTTAATTATTCTAATTTACTGAAATAATGAGTTTTGGGTTTTCATTGGCTGTAAGCTATAATCATCAACATTAACAGAAATAAACACTTGAAATACATCACTCTAATTGTAATGAGTAATGACTCTTTATAATAATATGATTTTCACTTTTTGTATTGAAGAAGTGAAATAAATTAATTTTTGGATGATATTCTAATTTTGTGAGATGCACCTGTATGTAAACATACAAATAATGTTTACTACCAGTTAAAATCTAGGCTCCACTCTCCTGACATGTTAGTTGTAGTAAATAAATACCTATATTCCTTATAATATACCCATTCTGACACAACTTTTCTAAGAACTCAGCGGTAAGCCACTCCTGTTTATTCCTTCTTGATATTGACTGGATGTTACCAGTTGGGGGTGTGTGCCTAAACATGGATGAAACATGATTAAGGCTTCATAGCTGAAATGTGTAGGTTTGTTTTCATAATGCAGGCACCATCACTTTTTTAATGCAGAAATAAATGTGAAGTTTTAAATCCATAACTTGTGTCATCACTGGACGATTTTCTTTCGCTGCTGATCTCTACGCCTGGACCTGGGCAGCTTTGTCTGATGTATACATGGTGAACACCACTACCGTTTTGTTGGTGAGCTGACTTTCCCTCTCCCCTCTTCTCATACGTTGGATGTACATGGATACTAGCCAATCAGTGCCAGACTGTGTAGAGACATGCTCTTTGACTAGGAGAATGGTAACAATCAGTTGTCGAATTTATTTATAAATATTTAGGAGGAATAAAAGAGGAACGGCATAATGTAGAGTTCTAGGAAAAATGCACCAAGACTGTTATTTCATGGGATATTTACTAAAACAGGTATCAGAAGAGGTTACCACTTCTCTTCAAACCTCTGACAACAAGAAACTTAATCATGTGCCTAATTTTTGGTCTATTTAAATATGTGTGGGACGGACGTTAATACCTGAGTTGTTGCGGCATTAAAGGAAATTCCAATCAATGAACAGAGGCCTAATCCTGCTGCCACTGAAAGCGCAACGAGCAAAACTCCAGCCAGCCCAACGGCACCCTGAGACTTAGCACAGTCCCACCTCAACATGGTTAAACAGGCATACGCAAGCTGCAAATGAAACATTTGGAAACAAAAAGCAAACCACATTAAAATGTGTCAGGTAATCTAAGGAGGTAACTGTTTTTAAACATGCATGTTAACACATTTAGTGTCAAGGCCCCATGCCTACATCTGTTAGAGCTTGGTAACAGTTTGGACTCACCATCAGCAGGTAGCCACTGGCAACTCTGATGACACTGACATCAGAAAATGACTTGAGGATGTCGTCCAGTGTAGTTGTGGTAAAGGGAAGGACTTTCTGGGTGGAATTTTGTGCAACACTTTGATGTACAACCTAAAAGCGAAGGAGACATTGATATCACAAGAAGAGCCAGGCAAGAATTTCAACAAGCACTTACAAGTAAGTAAATTCATCTGGTGCCTGATCCCACCAGTCAGTCCTAATTTGATTTCATTCATTGAAAGACAATAAAATGAATATTGTATCTTTCCAGGGAAGCGGGATGGTAGACCGCTGCAGAGCCATCACTCATTTCCTATATAGCACTCTGCAGTGGTCTTCTAGATGTTGCCTTGAAGAGAAGCCTTAGTTTAATTGTTTGGCTGACTCACAGAGGTCACATGCAACCCGGCAAAGGTCAATGCTTGGGAAACAAAGGCCAAAAAAATGTCACATGACCTCACCAATGGGACCGCAGCTGTGATCAGATTCTCTGGCTCACTAATGTGTTCCAGACACCTTTCCTTACAAGTCACACTTGCTTTTTATTTCAGTTCTCTCTCTTCTCCCTAGCCTGCATCCAATATTAGGAAGTATCACCCTGGAAAGTTGCTGCAACTCTAGGGAAAGAAAACTCTTTGCCATTGCAAATTGTTCTAACATAATGAGTAGATATTAGCCATTTTCACTCTGTATATCTTCCATACAAAGCTGTATTTTCCAGGCTTCACCTGGGGGCCAGATATTTCCAATATTTCTCACCCAGTGCCAGCTACTGGTAGGACACGGGCTCATTTGTAGCTACATTACAGTTTAAAAAGGACCTGACCTACAGACTGAATGGTGTGTAAGGGTTTATTTGCACAGCCATAACACGTCTCCATGAGGGAGCCGCATATTAGGAGCCAAAAACAGGTTTAGAATGAAATGGTTAGGGAAATGATTTCCTTATTACACATGACGGATACAATCCTGCTTTTGCCTCTAAATATATGGCTCCCTCATGAGGCCACGTTATGGCTGTGTGAATGCAGGCTAATGTATCGGGTAATGTCTCCAGTGGTGTTTTAATAGGAAACTGCATGTAAAAGCAGCCTATACATGGGAGAAATATCACTCAAGAAGCAACACCTTAACATACTGCTTGGTAGAAAGAAAAATACAAAATGCTTATAGAAAAGAAAGAAACTTCCAGTCATTGACAATACAAATCTGACTGTTTCTATATGCTGTTGTGCCAACATAATGCCATAAGTGATCTTAATCACAAGTTAAAGGCTTATACATTTGCATATAGGTGACATTTTTTGTACAGAAATTCCAATAGGTTTATTCTGAATATAAAATGTTAACTTTGCAATATGCTGGCAACTCATTCTTGCACAATATACTCAGTCATACCTGAACATAAACCCGCTGCCAGGCTTCCAGAATGGCCGCTGCTTTCTCTTCGTTCCAATTGATCTTTGAAACATCGATATACCCCTTGAAATGCTCATACATCTGCTTAGGAGTCATTAACTGAATCATAGTCTGTAACGCTTTGGCACTGTAACATAGAAATGCATGGAAATATTTTATTAGCAAGTCCAGTAAATTTTGCAGACACTGTTGCATTCCTTTTTTCTAAAGTGCGTGCATTTTACAGAAATATAAAATTATACACCATGGAGCCTTGAGTCATTAAGTTTTCCCTTTGTTAAGTAAAAGTCAAAAGGTCAATATCACATATTAGAAAACAACATTTCTCGTTTCAATGCCATGTGTAGAAACCCTGTCTGCAATCACTAAAAATTTGGCTTGACTTGAGAGCTCTACCAGACTAAACTCTTGACACTCTACAGGAATCTAGGAAGTACACAAATGGTGATTATTGTTTAAACAGACGTGTGCAAGTCTTTCCCCTCTGTACTATGTAATCACGCTGCATTCAGTTAATTGCATTTACATGAAAGCCGCCTGACACATGCACTTAGTTACAATGTGGTGCAAGTACTAGAAAAAAAAACATTTCCAAAGAGCGTCAGGAGCTGATACACACACTATATAGACAAAAGTATTAGTGCACACCTCGTAATCATTGAGTTCAAAGTTAGTATTGTTGAAATGTGGAAGTGTTTAGGAACCACAGCAACTCAGCCTGAAAGTGGCAGACCACGTAAAGTTACATTTAGAGAAGGGTCATCAAGTGCTTAGGGGTATAGTGTTTAAAAGTCACTAACACTTTGTCATCAGAGAAAAAACTGGGAACTTCACAATATGGGTTTCCATGGCTGAGCAGCTAAATGCAAGACTTACATCAATAAGCAGAATGACAAGTGTCGAATGTAGTGCTGCCACTGAGCAGTAGAAACATGTATTGTAGCTTGATTGACTAGTCTGAGTTTGGTGAACACCAGGAGAATCTACCCACCTGACATTGTATTGTTCCAACAATGAACATTGGGGGAGAAGGGATAATGTTGTTGGGTTGTCTTTCATGGGTTGGCTTAAGTCCCTTAGGTCCAGTTAAGGTTAAGTTACCGTAATTCTTCAGCATAGCAAAAACTTTGGACAATTATTTGCTTCCATCTTTGTTGGAACAGTTTGGGGAAGGCTCTTTTCTGTTCCAGTTTCAGTGTTTCACAGTAGTCAAAGCAAGTTCCATAAAGACATGGACGGTTACGTTTGGAAGAACTTCACTGGTCCATACAGAGCCCTAACCTCAACCCCAACGAACACCTTTGGAATGAATTAGAATTGACATTGCAAGCCAAGAACTGAGATGATCAATCTTACCATGGGATAATCGTACTCAAAATAGCTTACTTTATGCCCCTGAGGACAGGCTATATACAGTTGTGCTCTAAAGTTTACATACCCTGGCAGAATTTTTCCTTTCTTGGCCATTTTCAGGGAATATGACACCAAAACTTTTTCTCCACTCATGGTTTTGTGGTTGGGTGAAGCCATTTATTGTCAAACTAATGTGTTTCTCTTTTTAAATCATAATGAAAATCCAAAACATCCAAATGACCCTGATCAAAAGTTCCCATACCCCATTTCTTAATACCGTGTATTGTCCCCTTTAACATCAATGACAGTTTGAAGTCTTTTGTGGTAGTTGTGGATGAGGTTCTTTATTTTCTCAGATGGTAAAGTTGCCAACTCTTCTTGGCAAAAAGCCTCCAGTTCCTGTAAATTACTGGGCTGTCTAGCATGAACTGCACGCTTGAGATCTCCCCATAGCGGCTCAATGATATTGCGGTCAGGAGACTGAGATGACCATTCCAGAACCTTAACTTTGTTCTGCTGTAGCCAATGACAAGTGGACTTGGCTTTGTGTTTTGGATCGTTGTCATGTTGAAACGTCCAAGTATATCCCATGCGCAGCTTTGGGGCTGATTTGCCTCCAGTATTTGCTAATAATGTGCTGCTTTCATCTATCCTTCAACTTTGACCAAGTTTACTGTGCCTACGTAGCTCACACATCCCAAAACATCAGCGATCCACCTCCGTGCTTTACAGTAGGAATGGTGTTCCTTTCATCATAGGCCTTGTTGACCTTTCTCCAAATGTAACGTTTATGGTTGTGGCCATAAAGTTCAATATTGGTCTCATCACTCCAAATTACCTTGTTCCAAATGGCTTGAGGCTTGTCTCTGTGCTGTTTTGCGTATTGTAGGCGAGATATTTTGTGGCATTTGCGCAGTAATGGCTTTCTTCTGGCGACTCAACCAAGCAGCCCATTTTCCTTCAAGTGCCTGCTTATTGTGCATCTTGAAATAGCCACAACGCTAGTTTTCAGAGAGCCCTGTATTTCAGCTGATGTTATCTGTGGGTTTTTCTTTGCATCCCTAACAATTATCCTGGCAGTTGTGGACGTCATTTTTGTTGGTTTAACTGACCGTGGTTTTGTCTTTACAGAGCCCCTGATTTTCCATTTGTCAATCACAGTTTGAAAGCTGCTGACTGGCATTATCAATTCCTTGGATATCTTTTTGTATCCCTTTCCTGTTTTGTACAGTTCAACTACCTTTTCCCGTAGATTCATTGACAATTCTTTTGCTTTACCTATGACTCACAATCCAGAAACGTCAGTGGCTGGATGAAAGATGCAAAAGTCTGTCTGGATCCCAGAAACCCACTCAGCTTTTATACACACACACTGATTACAAGCAAACAGGTCACATGTGAGGCTGTTACCTTTAGTAGCCATTAGTGATGAGCGAGTATGCTCGTTATTCGAGTTTCTCCGAGCATGCTCGGGTGGTCTCCGAGTATTTCGGCGTGCTCGGAGATTTAGTTTATCTCAACGCAACTGCATGATTTGCAGCTGCTAGACAGTTTGAATACATGTGGGGATTGCCTGTTTGTTAGGCAATCCCCACATGTATTCAAGCTGTCTAGCCGCAGCAAATCATGCAGCTGCATCGACAAACTAAATCTGCGAGCACGTCGAAATACTCGGAGACCACCCGAGCATGCTCGGAGAAACTCGAGTAACAAGCATACTTGCTCATCACTAGTAGCCATTCAAACCCATTTGTGCCAACTTCTGTGCATGTTATCAGGCCAAAATCACCAGGGTATGTGAACTTTTGATCAAAGTCATTTGGATGTTTTGGGTTGTCATTATGATTTAAAAAGAGAAAACACAGTAGTTTGACAATAAATGGCTTCACCCAACCACTAACCATGAGTGGAGAAAAAGTTTTGGGTGTTATCATTCATATGCTCTGAAAAAAGGCCAAGAAAGCAAAAATTCTGCAGGGGTATGTAAACTTTTGAGCACAACTGTATGTTCCAGATGTATACGCATGAGTGTTATTTCAGTAACATACTTTAGTATCTAGTCAATGTGATACTCAAACTTGTACGCTGGTACACCAAGAGCAGCGGTGGATATAGCCCAAAAAATATGTGTCTAACTTTTTGTTTTATTCTCTAGAGAGGCTAACAACAGTCACATTACCTAGTCACAAAAAAAATCAAATTGATTCCTAAAATTCCTCTTAAAATCCATCTTATTGTGGATGTAGGTTCATATTTTCTGTGTTATCAACAAGAATTTACATTTATCATATTTATTTAGGCAATAAAGTAGTTTTCCAAGACTCTAAAAGAGAATCTGTATGCATGTACACATGTACGGCACAAGGCTGGCCAATGATTGGTTGCAGTGGTCATGGTAGCAGTCATCATTGTTGCAGCCAAGTAAACTAAAATCAATAGGGGCCACCGGGGAAATGTTGCTGTAGCAGTGGGTAGTTTAACACATAATATAGCATCTTTTGTTATGTTATACCATTTCCCCAAATTTTGTGGATTCTCGAAAATGAAGGAAACAACCTACACACCAAAAAATGCCAGGTATTTGGCTATGTATATAATATGCAGACAGAGCATCCTTAATTACAATAAAAGATTAATATACTCTGTATACTATCTAGCATTATGCATAATCACCTACCTGGTCAGCTTTCCACTAGTATTTTTCACTGTGCCACCAATGATGAGTTCCTCTTGCCAATGCATATACTTCCTTGAAAGACCATAGCATCCTCCATTCATCACAAGGGCAATATCCAGAGGCTGAAATACATTACGAGACCAAGATAATTCAGGTGATCCATACAATGATGAGAACTACAAGCAATTTTATACATTTGTATTCAAGCTATTCCAATATTAATTTCCTTTGAAACAATTATAAAATATGTAGCAATTAATTTTACACTATTAACGACAAAGTATGCAAAGTGTTTTTTCTTTTTAGAGAACAGCTTGAAGAACATTACCCTATGTCTTAACTCACTTTGGTTGAATTTTTATTAGGTGCTGTAGGCGGACAATTCGAATCAATTGGGTTGAGGCAGGGGCGGTCCATATACGCGTGACCAACCTCGGCCTTTTTTAGCATTTCCTCCCAGATGTCTACTTGGAAATTTTCTCTCTTCAATTCCTCCAGCAAGCCCATGGGGTCAAAGTTTGTCCATTGTAAAGTGGGTTTACCTCTGGAGAGAAACCAGTGTGAGCCAAAAATGACAACATACAATCTGTGCTGTAGTGTAGCTGCTCGGAAAGAATGAAAATGAGACGGCAGAGTGGGAGGCAAAGCATATAACTAATGATGACAAATTTATATCAGCGAGAAAGTAGTAAAAGCAAAAAGAAGGCAAGAGGAGAAAATATCTTTTAAGCGAGCCTGATGACTTGGCAAGGTCTCCCATTCCAGTGGCTACTGCTGCTACACCAGAACTGGCACTTTTCAGCTTTAGCCAGGCAAATTACAAAGCCTTTCAGGCTGCCTCATTTTGTTGTCTATGCCAAACTGTATTTGCCCATCCAGGCTTAAGTCATTATTTCAAGTCTCCCAACTAGAAAAGTGAAAATGCTTCACGTCCTACATCCAGAGCTGCACATTGTAGGCTAGGGGACGGCCATTGCAAATTGCTTATTTTCAGAGACAAGCAAACCAGGACATGAACAATTACTCAGACACGAACTCTTGCATAATTACTCAAAGATGCCAACATATGCCAAATGCACTAAACAATTAACTCTTTGTTGCATGCAGACTATGAACTATAAAAGCTGTTCAACTGTAAAAAACTAAGGTGAGAATTAAAATGCAGCATTTTCTTGTTTCATTAAACAAATGAAATAATAATTAAAAAAAAAGAGACCCGATTGCTTATGCATCTTAATACTTCAGGCTTTACAAGCAAATGCTACAAAACGTTCCCGAGGAGGGAGCAATAAAAGGAAAAGTCCATGCACATTAGATCTACACCCTAGAAACATCAATCTGTTTAGAGGAAATCTGCAAGTAAATGAAACACATTTCAGCCATCTACAAAACTGTCAAGAATAAAATGAATTGCTTACGGTAGATATGCCTTTCCCGAATGAAGTTTTGCTCCTTCCCAAAAGCAGTCCAACGGTGTGATAATTAAACAAGGGTATAGTGATTCTATGATCTATGATATAAAACAGAAGGATTTTCTGGTTAATATCCCTGCGCTTTATGCTCAAGCCATGCGAAATATATCCCAATACACTGTCGTAAGGTTTCCTCCTAAAATATACTTATACGTTGATGTATTGAATAGATATAGCGGCACGGGTACATTATTAGAAAATCTCTTTTCTGGAAGACCCATCAGTTACATAACTTATAACAAATAGGCCTCTGATTTTAATGTGAATCACATTATTCTAGGCGCTACAGATAAACTGAACACTTATTGCTGGATTCTAACGCTGATTCAAGCTGATTGCTGTGAGTCCCAGAAGCCGATCACCCTCTCAAGGGTCCTTCTAATAAAGAGATTTCTCAAACTAGAAAAGATCTTGAAACTCTTCCTACTCTGAATGATAGACTTACATTTGAGGGCATCTTTATGCCAACCACTCAAGGTATCATTTTAGCTTAGTGGCTGTCTCTTAATTAGACTAAAATAAACAAGAAGAAGGTTTGACCGCACAGCTGCTATCAGATCAATATGCTGACAGCGGTGCCTCCAATGATAAGCCTGACGTCCCAGTTGAGGTGCTCGTACGGAAAAAAGGCATCAACCAACAAGAAATCTGAAGAATAGTACGGCAACACTCACCGGTCCAGTTGTGGTGCAAAAATCTTTATTCAAGCCATTAAAACGCCTTCACATAGACGGCCCGGGACAGTAGAAGGAGGTGAGCAGGATGTGACGATGGCCGTTTCGCGCCTACGTCAGCGCTTCAACGGGTCCCGTCGTAGGCGCGAAACGGCCGTCGTCACATCCTGCTCACCTCCTTCTACTGTCCCGGGCCGTCTATGTGAAGGCGTTTTAATGGCTTGAATAAAGATTTTTGCACCACAACTGGACCGGTGAGTGTTGCCGTACTATTCTTCAGATTCCTCTTAATTAGACTAGTGGTCCATTTAGACGAGCCAATAGTGTTATTCCCATTTTATAGTAAGATCTCTAAAGGACTGTTTACACTGGGTTCTGGGTTATAATAGTCAGAACAATCATTTTCATACTAATGTTTGATCTTGATTATCAGTGTAAACATGTCCAACGATCCAATTACAAACGAGTGTTCACACGTTTGACGTTGATCGTTGTCATCTGCTACGATGACATAAGAATTATCGTTTCTCATTTACATGAGGGGATGTGCTGGCACTTATAATGTAAGCTGCATGGTAGAGGGGAAATGAAGGATTGGCTGATGAAAAGGAAAAATAAAATAAAATTGTAACATGATGGTAAACAAGTGCCTAATGACTTACTCTGTCACCGATCAATACATTTTATGAGCAATATAACTGCCTAATAAAAGAAGAACCTTTAGTTTGTCCATGTAGGAAACCCAGATGAATGAGATTGAGGCTAGATAGCAATATTAGTAAGGGCTGAGGCACTATTCCCATGGAAGTATGGATCACATGTGTTCATCAGAATTATTCTCATTGTAGACACTTACCTGGCTCATATACCCAGTTTCGGTTATAAGTTCTCCGGATTTAAAACATAGTTCCTCTAGTTTCCAATGCCTATTGGGTAAGAGAAGACAATGTCACTGTATTGCCTTCTAGAAAAAAAAAACCTCTTTATAATCTTGTCATGTGTTTTTCAGACTTTTCCAATGAAGTTTTATGAGTGAGGCCAATTTCACACAAGCTTTTTTTGCATCTGTGTCATTTCCGTATTTATATGGTTTGTATTAACCCATGTTAATCTATGAGGCTTTTCACATGGTCGTATAAAATGAGTGCATATTTGAAATAACTTTTATCTGTATTGTGGTTATAAAAGAACCATTGATGTCTAAAGTGCGTTCACATAATAGATGCATCCATTTGTTAGGCGTAGGATTTAAAGGTTATGTACACTTTCATACACAATTTATATATGGTTCATTTGCTTCCTAATTGCAAACTTGAGCAATTTGCTAAATAGTTTTCTTAAAAAAAAATTCTAGCATTTTGCTGTTGCTGTATCTGTAAATCCTTTATCTAGCTCAATGATTTTAATTAGAGATAACAGCAGAGAGAGAGGGGAGGGGGAGGTGTTACAGATCTAAAAAGTTTGGAAAAGGGAGAAAGTATCTCAGAGAGAAAGTACCGAGTTCAGGCAACATAAAATCAGCAGAAAATAAGTGCAGGATAGAAGCTGTGCTGACATATTAGCTAATGTAATTAGTAAACTTCACATCCAGCCTATATTACTGGTGCAGAAAATCCCTCAAGAGAAAGATCTGAAACTTGGATCAGGCTGCAAATTGCATATTGTTGTGTCTGAAAATGAATAAAAGAATTAAATTTGCAGACTGAAACTTAGTGCATGTTTTAATTAAATGTAACCACTAACATGCCTAATAATTGTCCTCAGCCTTTAAAGGAGAAAACGTGGCATGAAAGAAAATTGACATATAAAAACAAACAAACCATGAAGCAATACAAATAATAAAACACATGCTGTGGTCAAAGAGAAACTATGGAGTGAAAGAATTTTGTACATATCTGACATTTACCTGTCATACATGTAGACTTGCACCTTGGTGGCTTCAAGTGCTGAGAGAAGATGTTGCCTCAGAGCTTCCGTTGTTAGGACATTAGCACCATTCTCTAGTGGAGTCTGGATCATGAGCTGTGGATTAAACATGGCTTCCTCTCCGATCTTTTGGCGAGTATAATTTAATTCACGACTTACTCGTCCACCAACTGCAAGAAAAATACATTTACAGATCATTCAGAGGACAAGAATCTAGCACTAACACAATGCCAGAGAACATGAAGCCGTCAAGCTGCTACTGAACTACTATTCTCAGAAACCTTTGCCAGGGAAGAAGTACTTAAACATCTGCAGGGTACTTTTTCCCCCGCTCTGATGTACAGATAATATTTGTTGACGACTACAATAAACCATAAAAGAGTAATAATTACATTACAAATAGCCTTAATTTTTCTTCCAGCTTTTTACCCCCCTCTTGAATATAAGATTTCCATATGGAGAAGCTAAATCACTTTAAGAAGGCTTTCTATAGCGAGCAGACTGAGCATTTTTTGTACAATTTCTTGCACTTGTATAAACAGTCTGGTTCTATAGCACATTTCACGATCAATGGCTTTTATGTATATACATCCATACGTTGAAAGAAAAAAGCTGGCACTGGTAGAACAATTTTTCTTTGCAACAATGTTACAAAAACTGAGCTCGTAGGAGACAGACAAAAGTACCTCTAATTAGGCCTCTTTCACACTTCAGTTATTTGGCGTCAGTCACTACCGACATAGTGACGGATTGACGGATCCGTCACAATTGTTGTAAAAACGGTTCTAACGGATCCGTTTTTTTGACGGATCCGTTACTTGGGGGTTGTCTGGGAAAAGTATCTTCTTTTTGGAGCATGCGCAATTGAAAAAACGGATTGGGGCGACGGATCCGCCGAAAAAACGGTTGCGGCGGATCCGTCACCCATAGGCGCCCATTCTATGGAACGGCGGACGCGACGGATCCGTCGCGATCCGCCATTTCGGCGTTGACAAAAAACGTTTCAATGTCCGTCTATTTTCAGAAAACGTCCGCCAAATTTCGACGGATCCGTCGCATGGCGGATGGAACGGACGACCATCCGTCACAATCCGTCACTAATGCAAGTCTATGGGAAAATAACGGATCCGTCAAAAAAAATTGACGGATCCGTTATTTGAGGAAAATGGCGGTTTTAGACTGACGCCAAATAACTGAAGTGTGAAAGAGGCCTTACTCTACAAATTTTTATTCTGCTGTCACATTATTGTTAGACTGTATTCACATTGGAATTTGTCTCTTTGATTTCATTTCCTTAATTTGTACAAAAAAATAATATGTACTGGTAGATTTCCATTGAATAGTCTTGATGTCAATTGTAATCTGCTACCTTCACTTAGCCTTAAAGGACTTGTAGATCTTTAAATTATTATTATTTATTATTATAGCGCCATTTATTCCATGGCGTTTTACATGTGAGGAGGGGTATACATAATAAAAACACTTGGTGATAGGAAGCAGTAATGCCCTATTCTTCGGTCAACTGACTGCTGAGGCTGATGATTGGCTCCATAGTTCAGGACACTGGAACAGAACATCATTGGATGTGCCAAGGGTGACATCCCATTCCAGTCACCTGACCACTGCAGCAAATAACAGACCTCAATTGGTAGGTGACTGAAGAGCGGGAGGTAACTGCTTTTGTCCCAACCCTGACCACTGGAATGGCCAGCAATGAATCCACATGGGCAACAGCAGGTGACTATGCTTCATTTTACCATGCTATAACATTACTTGCCATTTAAAACCTATTCTTTTGGAAGCTCGACCACCCCTTTAAGAACAACAATTTTATTATTACTAGATGGTAGCCTGATTCTAACGCATCGGGTATTCTAGAATATGTAGTTTATTTATGAAGATTGTAGAATAATACATTGAATACACAGGATTCGGCCGGCCGGGACCAAATAGCGAAGCATGGTTCAAATCCCGCGTCAATTCGCGGCCTGACTGCACCTGTCGCTGATTGTTCGTGGCCGACCACGTAGTATATAGCACAGCCACGTAGTACTTAACAGCCCACATAGTAAATAGCACAGCCACATAGTATATTACACAGCCACGTAGTATATTGCACAGCCCACGTAGTATATTGCACAGCCACGTAGTATATTGCACAGCCCACGTAGTATATTGCACAGCCCACGTAGTACATTGCACAGCCCACGTAGTAAATTGCACAGCCCACGTAGTACATTGCACAGCCCACGTAGTATATTGCACAGCCACGTAGTATATTGCACAGCCCACGTAGTATATTGCACAGCCCACGTAGTACATTGCACAGCCCACACAGTACATTGCACAGCCCACACAGTACATTGCACAGCCCACGCAGTACATTGCACAGCCCACGCAGTACATTGCACAGCCCATGAAGTATATTGCACAGCCCACATACTATATTGCACACTGTAACACAGCCACTACAGCCACGTAGTATATTGCACAGCCCACGCAGTATATAGCAATGTGGGCATCATATCCCTGTTAAAAAAAGAATTAAAATAAAAAATAGTTATATACTCACCTTCCGTTGGCCCCAGGATCCAGGCGAAGCATTTACCGATGCTCCTCGCGCGCTCCGGTCTCAAGAGTGCATTGCGGTCCTGCGAGATGATGACGTAGCGGTCTTGCGAGACCGCTACGTCATCATCTCGCGAGATCGCAATGCATGGAGCGGTCACCGGAGCGTCGCGAGGAGTGGGAAAGGCCTGTTCTGGATCCGAGGGGCCGACGGACGGTGAGTATATAACTATTTTTTTTTTTTTTTTTAAATTTTTTTTAACATTAGGTCTTTTTACTATTGATGCTGCATAGGCAGCATCAATAGTAAAAAGTTGGTCACACAGGGTTAATAGCAGCGTTAACGGAGTGCGTTACACCATGGCATAATGCGGTCCGTTAACACTGCCATTAACCCTGTGTGAGTGCTGACTGGAGGGGAGTATGGAGCGGCCATTTTGCTGCCGGACTGTGCCCGCCGAGATTTGCCAGCCGGCACCCGGCAACAATAGGAGATTTTTCCTATTGGTTCATTTTGATCACTGTGGCAGACCCTATCACAGTTATCAAAATAAAAAAAGGAAATCAAACTCCCCTTTATCACTCCCTTAGCTACGTAAAATAAAATAAAAATTTTTTTTTTTTTTTTCATTTTTCCACTATGGTTAGGGCAGGGGCTAGGGTTAGTGTTGGGGTTAGAGCTAGGGTTAGGGTTTGGCTAGAGTTAGGTGAGAATATCATGATTTTTTACTTTAATTCTTTTTTTTTTAACAGGTATATGGTTCCCAGGGCCTGTAGGAGTCTCCTCTCCTCTACCCTGGGTACCAACCGCACATGATCTGCTTATTTCCCACATGGTGGGCATAGCCCCATGCGGGAAGTAAGCGAATCAATGAATTTCTATGTGTGCGGAATCCCCGCGATTCTGCACAAAGAATGAACATGCTGTGTTTTTTTCCGTAATGCGATTCCGCCGCGGGAAAAAGTGCAACATGTGCACAAAAAATTCGGAATGGATTAAAAATGATCGGGTGCTTATGTAAGTGTTTTTTTAGCGTTTTTTCGGTGGAAAGCGGCTGAAAAAATGCTAACTAAAACACTAAAAAAGCTGAACGTGTGCACATAGCCTTAGGGGTGCAGTTTTTAGAATGGTGTCACTTTAGGGTATTTTCTGTAATATTGATCCCCCAAACTCACTTCAAATGTGAGGTGGTCCCTAAAAAAATGGTTTTGTAAATTTTGTTGGAAAAATGAGAAAGCGCTGGTCAACTTTTAACCCTTGTAACGTCCTAACAAAATAAAATTATGTTTCCAAAATTGTGCTGATGTAAAGTAGACATGTGGGAAATGTTATTTATTAACTATTTTGTGTGAGATATCGCTCTGATTTAAGGGCACAAAAATTACAGTTTGAAAATTGCAAAATTTTCAAAATGTTTGCCAAATTTCCGGTTTTTTTTTTCATAAATAAACACAAGTCATATCAAAGAAATTTTACCACTAACATGAAGCACAATATGTCAGGAAAAAACAAACTCCGAATCAGTGGAATCTGTTGAAGAGTTCCAGAGCTATAACCTCATAAAGTGACAGTGGTCAGAATTGTAAAAATTGGCTTGTTCATTAAGTACAAAATTGGCTCGGTCACTAAGGGGTTAATGCAAATTTTCAGTGGTGTTTCACAGTACCTGAAAAGTCTATGAGATTTCAGAAATTTCATACACACACCTTGTTTTTTTTCCCTGTTTTTTCAAAGAGCTGAGTTTTTGCAGAATGGAGCATGTCACTTCTTTCAGCGTTTTTGCAGCATTTTTCCCCATTGAAAGCAATGGATAGTGCAAAAAGCGCTGCAAAATAAAACACAGGTAATCAGGTTTTGCTGCGTTTTTGGTGCCAAAACCTGGTGAAGTTGAATCAGATTTTTTTTTATGCACTAAACTTTATCAGCATGCACAAGAGACAAATGTACCCTGACAAACCACAGTAAAAAACGCACCAAAAGCGCAGAAAAAATGCCATAAAAAATGCGGCAAACATTCAATAAAACCTGCTTTTTTGACGTTGCTTCTTTACTGCCAAAAGAGTAGGTTTTGCCTGCAGAAAAAAAACGAATAAAATATGCAACAGGTGAACATAACCTAACCGTTGTGGTGCAGTGACCAATCTTACAGCCAGGGGGCGCTGCGTGTGCACTTCAAGATGCACTTGGAAGCATAGTTGTGATGAAACAAAGTCCTGCAGAATTGTAGATGGCCGGTATGTGTGTCGCAGAGGAGTACACTCTGCGCTGTCAGTCTAAAGTTATGTTGTGGTCTGGGACCTGTAGTCCCACATGTAAATGTGTAAGTTCTAATGGGAGATTGGCAGGGCTAGTTATGTGAGATGGGCGGGACAAACTAGCCACACACACCCATACTCCCACCCAAGGGAATGGTTACAGGTATGTAATGTGACCAGGGTGTGGGTCACATGGTTCCTGTGTTTTGGATCTGAATGGTCCAAGTGCAAGGCCCTGGAAGCCTGTGTTGGAAATCCTGGGAATTCCTGAATAGTACATGGTTGGGCTTTGGCACTGAGTAGCCTGTGTGCTGTAGGTCCTGGACGGTCAGTGTTGGAGGCTCCTGGGAGTGGAGTCGTCCTGGAAGCACTGTGAGACCATCGATATGGACGGTCAGAGTTGGAGGCTCCTGGGAGTGGATTCGTCCTGGAAGCACTGTGAGACCATCGATATGGACGGTCAGAGTTGGAGGCTCCTGGGAGTGGATTCGTCCTGGAAGCACTGTGAGACCATCGATATGGACGGTCAGTGTTGGAGGCTCCTGGGAGTGGAGTCGTCCTGGAAGCACTGTGTGACCGTCGATATGGACGGTCAGAGTTGGAGGCTCCTGGGAGTGGATTCGTCCTGGAAGCACTGTGAGACCATCGATATGGACAGTCAGTGTTGGAGGCTCCTGGGAGTGGAGTCGTCCTGGAAGCACTGTGAGACCGTCGATATGGACGGTCAGTGTTGGAGGCTCCTGGGAGTGGATTCGTCCTGGAAGCACTGTGAGACCATCGATATGGACGGTCAGTGTTGGAGGCTCCTGGGAGTGGAGTCGTCCTGGAAGCACTGTGTGACCGTCGATATGGACGGTCAGTGTTGGAGGCTCCTGGGACTGGAGTCATCCTGGAAGCACTGTGAGACCATCGACCTGGACGGTCCTGTTGTGGACCTTGGACTGACGTGGAGTCAACTTGTGGAGCAGGAGCTCCTAAGAGGTAACCCCTGGTATGGGGAAAAGAACTGTGTGCGCTAACATAGGGCAGTTGCTGAACTGTGCAGTCACCCGGTGACTGGAGAGATACCAGTGTGACCACTGAAGGATTTGTAAAGCCATATATGATGAACGAAAGGACTATGTGAGGTCTGTGATATGTAACATGGCCTACAGTGGTTTATGCTGAGAGTATAATAAACCACATGGACTGTTTATCTGAAAAAAAACGTGCCTGTCTATGATTATTCTGCTGCCAAGCGAGTGTCCCCCAAGACACGTAGTGGGTGAAACGCTACACCGTGTAATCACAAGGTGCATTCAAATTGTAGCATTTTGCCAAAATCTATTTTGGCAAAATTGATACCAAAACCACAACATTTTGATGTCAATGTGTCCCTTATTTATTTAGGAGCCCACTTATTGGAAAATATATTTTTCTTCATCAATAACTTATGAGTTTCAGAAGCAGCAAAAGTTTGAAAAACCGAAGCAGAATTCCATTACCTTGCTTGAAAGACTTTTCTGTAGATCAGTCGAATTGATCACTTTCAAATTAGGTGCAAAGATCTTTTCTGGCATGAAATGGATGACAAGCTGAACGAGAACCTCAGTCCAGAGCCTCTCACCTAGCCAAATCAGTTCTCATGCTTCGCACTGACGAGGGCCAACAGCCCGAAACACCGTGTCTGCGAATTGAGATACTGATTTGTCTTAAGTCATATTGCACGACTCCTGAAAGGGTTGACTGTGACTTGTAGGATCGCTACTTCCAATAGGTGGCGCTATAGAGTTCAAGTCCTCTTTTTCTCTGAAGAGGCAATTTGCAAGCTGAATGAGAGACAGCTGTATGAAGAGACAATTAGTAAGTCTATAGCATTATGTTTGTTCTACACCAAAATGGCCTAAACATATGTAATTTGCAGTAGAGACATACAGTAAAGAATGCTAACAAGCAATATTAGTTCCTTTCACAAATACGGTACTCCATGTATTTTCTGTTGTAGCATACACACTGTCTGTCCTTACATTCCATGCTGGGAAACATGAATTGAGCTTAAGTTAACATTTTGTACCATATGGACGAAGACGTGTTTGTGACAAGCTGTCCAAGTCTTTAAGGCACACCTGTTACAACAAAAGTATTCACGTTACTCATTATGCTAATAATTCAGCATGTAAGTAGCCCATCATCGAGACTATCTGTCAAAACAGCAACAAAATGCCAACTAAGTGTATGGAAAGAATGGATACGATTCTCAGTAACAACCGGCACAGATGTAGAACATGACTTTAGACGTTAGGCATAAGCAATGCGGCTCCTAGAATCTGGATCGTTTGGAACATATATCATATAAAAACCAATACCCTGATAATTAAAATGCCAAATCATAATAATAAGTTGACAAATTCATTACCGTCTCCTGACGAAACTGCTGTGGTGCGGCGACACACGCATAAAGGGTGCTTTTCTCCCATATGAAGGCAATTATTATTATCAATAATCAATCAGGAATGATATAGAACATGTGTATATCTTAGTGAACTATATACAGTATTATCTACCAATATTAACATGGATACTTTTTGTATTATTTTTCAGAGGTTATTATATCATTTTACAAATTTTATTTATAGTTATAACCCCAAATTTCTGGTATATACAGTACAGACCAAAAGTTTGGACACACCTTCTCATTTAACCCCTTCATGACCGGGGGATTTTTCGTTTTTCCGTGTTCGTTTTTCGCTCCCCTCCTTCCCAGAGCCATAACTTTTTTATTTTTCCGTCAATTTGGCCATGTGAGGGCTTATTTTTTGCGGGACGAGTTGTACTTTTGAACGACATCATTGGTTTTAGCATGTCGTGTACTAGAAAACGGGAAAAAAATTCCAAGTGCGGTGAAATTGCAAAAAAAGTGCAATCCCACATTGGTTTTTTGTTTGGCTTTTTTGCTAGGTTCACTAAATGCTAAAAATGACCTGCCATTATGATTCTCCAGGTCATTACGAGTTCATAGACACCAAACATGACTAGGTTATTTTTTATCTAAGTGGTGAAAAAAAATTCCAAACTTTGCTAAAAAAAAAAAAAAAAAAAAAAAAAAAAAATTGCGCCATTTTCCGATACTCGTAGCGTCTCCATTTTTCATCATCTGGGGTCGGTTGAGGGCTTATTTTTTGCGTGCCGAGATGACGTTTTTAATGATAGCATTTCGGTGCAGATACGTTCTTTTGATCGCCCGTTATTGCATTTTAATGCAATGTCGCGGCGACCAAAAAAACGTAATTCTGGCGTTTCGAGTTTTTTTCCCGCTACGCTGTTTAGCGATCAGGTTAATACTTTTTTTTATTTGATAGATCGGGCGATTCTGAGCGCGGCGATACCAAATATGCGTAGATTTGATATTTTTTTTATTGATTTATTTTGATTGGGGCGAAAGGGGGGTGATTTAAACTTTTATGTTTTTTTTTATTTTTTTCACATTTTTTTAAACTTTTTTTTTTAACTTTTGCCATGCTTCAATAGCCTCCATGAGAGGCTAGAAGCAGGCACAACCCAATCGGCTCTGCTACATAGCAGCGATCTGCTGATCGCTGCTATGTAGCAGAATTGCACGTGTGCTGTGAGCGCCAACCACAGGGTGGCGCTCACAGCGACGGGCAATCAGTAACCATAGAGGTCTCAAGGACCTCTATGGTTACAATATACAAGCATCGCCGACCCCCGATCATGTGACGGGGGTCGGCGATGACGTCATTTCCGGCCGCCCGGCCGGAAGCGGTAGTTAAATGCCGCTGTCTGCGTTTGACAGCGGCATTTAACTAGTTAATAGGTGCGGGCAGATCGCGATTCTGCCCGCGCCTATTACGGGCACATGTCAGCTGTTCAAAACAGCTGACATGTCCCGGCTTTGGTGCGGGCTCACCGCGGAGCCCTGCATCAAAGCAGGGGAGCCGGCATCGGACGGTATAGTACGTTCGATGCCGGTAAGGGGTTAAAGATTTTTCTGTATTTTCATGACTATGAAAATTGTACATTCACACTGAAGGCATCAAAACAATGAATTAACACATGTGGAATTATATACCGTATTTTTCGGACTAAAAGACGCACTTTTCCCCCCAAAAAAGGGGGGAAAATGGGGGGTGCGTCTAATAGTCGCAATGCAGGCTTACCTAGGTGGCAGAGGTGCGGTGGCAGAGGTCCGGTGGCAGAGGTGCGGATGCGGGGGTGTGGCGGCAGAGGAGGCGCAGTAAGCGGGGTCCCTTTCCCCGGTATGGTGATGCAGCAGGCCCGGTATGCAGCAGAGCCGGGTGAATCCTCTTGTTATCGGTGGTGGCGGCCATTTTCCGGAGGCCGCGCGTGCGCTGCATCACCATACCGGGGAAAGGGACCCCGCTTACTGCGCCTCCTCTGCCGCCACACCCCCGCCACCGCACCTCTGCCACCGGACCTCTGCCACCGCACCTCTGCCACCTAGGTAAGCCTGCATGGTACGCCAGGGACCCCTCTCACGCCATATCTCTCACTGCACCTCCTGATCCCAGCACCTCCTGATCCCAGTACCTCCTCATCCCAGCATCACCCCACCTCTGCCGACACCTTGCCTCCTGTGACCCTGCTCTGCCACCGCCATAAGATACTGTAAATTCGGACAATAAGACGGACCCCCATGTTATAAAAAATCTTTTTTTCTGCAATTTTCACCCCAAATTTGGGGTGCGTCTTATGGTCCGGTGCATCTTATAGTCCGAAAAATACGGTACTTAACAAAAAAGTTACAACTGAAATCATGTCTTATATTCTAGGTTCTTCAAAGTAGCCACCTTTTGCTTTGATGACTGCTTTGCACACACTTGGCATTCTCTTGATGATCTTCAAGAGGTAGTCACTGGAAATGGTTTTCACTTCACAGGTGTGCCCTGTCAAGTTTAATAAAAGGGATTTCTTGCCTTATAAATGGGGTTGGGACCATCAGTTGTGTTGTGCAGAAGTCTGGTGGATGCACAGCTGATAGTCCTACTGAATGGACTGTTAGAATTTGTATTATGGCAAGAAAAAAGCAGCTAAGGAAAGAAAAACGAGTGGCCATCATTACTTTAAGAAATTAAGGTCAGTAAGTCCGAAAGATTTGGAAAACTTTGAAAGTGTCCCCAAGTGCAGTGGGAAAAACCATCAAGTGCTACAAAGAAACTGGCTCACATGAGGACCGCCCCAGCAAAGGAAGACCAGGAGTCACCTCTGCTTCTGAGGATAAGTTTATCCGAGTCACCAGCCTCAGAAATCGCAGGTTAACAGCAGCTCAGATTAGAGACCAGGTCAATACCACACGAGCGTTCTAGCAGCAGACACAACTCTACAAGAACTGTTAAGAGTAGACTTTGTGCAGCAGACCTTTATGGTAAAATAGCTGCTAGGAAACCACTGCTAAGGACAGGCAACAAGCAGAAGAGACTTGTTTGGGCTAAAGAACACAAGAAATGGACATTAGACCAGTGGAAATCTGTGCTTTGGTCTGATGAGTCCAAATTTGAGATCTTTGGTTCCAACCACCGTGTCTTTGTGCGATGCAGAAAAGGTGAACGGATGGACTTTACATGCCTGGTTCCCATCGTGAAGCATGGAGGAGGAGGTGTGATGGTGTGGGGGTACTTTGCTGGTGACACTGTTGGGGATTTATTCAAAATACTGAACCAGCATGGCTACCACAGCATCTTGCAGTGGCATGCTATTCCATCCGGTTTGCACTTAGTTGGACCATCATTTATTTTTCAACAGGACAATGATCCCAAACACACCTCCAGGCTGTGTAAGGGCTATCTGACCAAGAAGGATAGTGATGGGGTGCTACACCAGATGACCTGGCCTCCACAGTCACCAGATCTGAACCCAATCGAGATGGTTTGGGGTGAGCTGGACCGCAGAGTGAAGGCAAAAGGACCAACAAGTGCTAAGCATCTCTGGGAACTCCTTCAAGATTGTTGGAAGACCATTCCCGGTGACTACCTCTTAAAGCTCATCAAGAGAATGCCAAGAGTGTGCAAAGCAGTCATCAACACAAAAGGTGGCTACTTTGATGAACCTAGAATATAAGACATAATTTCAGTTGTTTCACACTTTTTTGTTAAGTATATAATTCCACGTGTTAATTCCTAGTTTTGATGCCTTCAGTGTGAATGTACAGTTTTCATAGTCATGAAAATACAGAAAAGTCTTTAAATGAGGTGTGTCCAAACTTTTGGTCTGAACTGTATTTATATGTTAAATATTAACCCCTTTACCCCCAGGGGTGGTTTGCATGTTAATGACCAGGCCAATTTTTACAATTCTGACCACTGTCCCTTTATGGAGGTAATAACTCTGGAACGCTTCCATGAATTTTCATGCCCTTAAATCACGGATATGTCACTCAAAATACTTAATAAGTAACATTTCCCATATGTCTACTTTACATCAGCACAATTTTGGAACCAATATTTTTTTTTGTTAGGAAGTTATAAGGGTTAAAAGTTGACCAGCGATTTCTCATTTTTACAACACCATTTTTTTTTTTTAGGGACCTCATCACATTTGAAGTCACGTTGAGTGGTCTATATGATAGAAAAAAACCAAGTGTGACACCATTCTAAAAACTGCACCCCTCAAGGTGCTCAAAACCACATTCAAGAAGTTTATTAAACCTTCAGGTGCTTCACAGGAATTTTTGTAATGTTTAAAAAAAATGAACATTTAACTGTTTTCACAAAAAAATTACTTCAGATCCTTTTTTTTTATCTTACCAAGGGTAACAGGAGAAATTGGACCCCAGAAGTTGTTGTACAATTCGCCCTGAGTACGCTGATACCCCATATATGCAGGTAAACCACTGTTTGGGCGCATGGCAGAGCTCGGAAGGGAAGGAGCACCGTTTGACTTTTTCAACGCAGAATTGGCTGGAATTGAGATCGGACACCATGTCGTGTTTGGTGAGCCCCTGATGTGCTTAAACAGTGGAAACCCTCCCAATTTTAACTTCAACCCTAACAGACCCCTAACCCTAACCACAAACCTAACCCTAACACAACCCTAACCCTAATACCAAACCTAACCCTAATCCCAACCGTAACCGTAATCCAAACCCTAACCCCAACTCTAGCCGAAACCCTAGCTTTAGGTCCAGCCCAAACCCTAACTTTAGGTCCAGCCCAAACCCTAACTTTAGCCCCAACCTTATCCCTAACTTTAGCCCCAATCCTAACTCTAACTATAGCCCAACTCACTTCAGCCCAACTCCAACCCTAATGGGAAAATGGAAATAAGTACATTTTTTAATTTTATTCTTCTTCCCTAACTAAGGGGGTGAAAAAGGGGGTTTGATTTACTGCAACACCGGGGTCGGTAAAAACCGACCCAAATCATGTTCTTTGGGGTCTCAGCTACCCCCGGCAGCTGACACCCCGGAGAAATTCCGACGCTGGGGGGGCGCTATAACCTTAAACCTCAGTGCCGCTAAAGGGTTTGAGTACCCTTAACTGCCGCCATTATAAGTCGTATCGGCGGTCATTAAGGGGTTAAATGTAACTCTCATCATTCTCCCCTGCTCGCGCCAATCGTCGGCAGAGAATGGGAGAATGATGAGAGCTGTGTTCAGCACCTGGGGAACAGAGCTGCTTATTGCAACGCTTCTTCCCTGGCACCTGTGCGTGTGGTACTGATGCGACACACACAAATGCCACATGTGTGAAGCAAATAGTACACACACGGACACTAACATCTATGGTACTGGAAATATCAGGGCGTGTGAAGGAGGCCTTATAGCGGGTTTTTATGTTTGGAAGCTGTCACACGCTAAAAGATGCTTTTATTGCAAAAAAATGTTTTTGCATCACCACATTTTGAGAGCTATAATTTTTCCATATTTTGTCCCACAGAGTCATGTTAGGTCTTGTTTTCTGCGGGACGAGCTGTCGTTTTTATTGGTAACATTTTCAGGCACATGACATTTTTTGATCACTTTCTATTCCGATTTTTGGGAGATAGAATGAGCAAAAGCCAGCAATTCATGAATTTTTTTTTTTTTTTTGGGGGGGGGGGAGGGGGCGTTTACACCGTTCTGCCTGTGGTAAAACTGATAAAGCAGTTTTATTCTTCAGGTTAGTACGATTACAGCGATACCTCATTTATATAATTTTCTTATGTTTTGGCACTTTTATAAAATAAAAAATATTTTATAGAAAAAATTATTGTTTTGCATCGCTTTATTCTGAGGGCTATAACTTTTATTTTTTTGCTGATGACGCTGTATGGTGGCTCGTTTTTTTTGGGACAAGATTACATTTTCAGCGGTACCATGGTTATTTATATCCATCTTTTTGATCGCGTGTTATTTCACTTTTTGTTTGGCGGTATGATAAAAAAAAAATTTTTTATGGTGTTCACTAAAGGCATTAACTAGTGGGACATTTTTATAGGTTGGGTCGTTATGGACGCAGCGATAACAAATATGTGTACTTTTATTGTTTAATTGTTTAGATTTTTTTACATTCAAATATTTATTTACCGAATAAATTTTGATTGTTTTTAATTTTTTAAATTTTTTTTTGCAATTATTTAAAAAAATTGTTTTTACTTCATTCTAACTTTTACACTTTGTCCCACGATGACATCGGGTTACCATGGCAGCGATCGTGACCCCGCGTCACGCAACGGGGTCTCCGATCCAAAGGCAGAGGGGTTGTTAGCCCTGCTTGCTCCCAGAATGCTGCGATCGTGTTCGATTGCAGCACTCCGGGGGTTAAAGTGCCGGGAGCGATCTGTCACCGCTCCTGGCACTTAGTGCCGGGTGTCAACTGTGAGCTGAGATGTACTATTCCGTCCATGGTGAAATTGGCCCAGGGCACATGGACGGTATAGTACGTCTCATGTCAGAAAGGGGTTAAACAGGTTGTCTGGGAATTTTACATTGATGGCCTATCCTTAGAACACCTCATCAATATCTTATCGCTGGGGGATGACACTTGGCACCCTCACTGATCAACTGTTCCTGATGTAGGACGGAAGTGCCCAGTTACGCAGCTGCACAGCTCTGTCACTATTGTGGCTATTGATGGGTACTGCACATCCGCCCATCTCTTGATTCAAATCAGATATTGATGACCTATCCTAAGAATATTGAGGACGTACCCTGAAGAAAGGCCACCTATATAAAACTAAAGGACAACCCCTTTAATAATTGGGCCTGTTATGTGTGCTGCAAATCTCAAGAGCCCACCATTTTCTCATTTAATCATTTCTATATTTATAAGGATAATATAATGATAATAAAAGTATGGTTGTATAAGATAAAGTGGCCTTGATAGCTCCTTTTCTCGCTGTAGGTGTTATATGCTGTTAGATTTGATATTTTTGGGGATTTGCAAGAAACTGACACTGTTGTGTGTGTCTATACACATGGTACAATAAGGACCCACTGCTGGGTATGACACAGGACTAAAGAATTCATGTAACACAAATCTCTTAGGCTGGTTTCACATTTGCGTTTGAGTCCGCAGCGTATCGTCTGCAACTGCAAATGCATCCAAAAGCGCATGCAAATGCATGATAACGTAGAGTTTCTTATCCGCATCAGCTTACGCATGACGGCCAAAAAACCGCAGCGTTTGTATGCGTTTTTACATGCAATTGCGCTTTATCTACGCATGCGTTTCAAATTTCCAGGAGGGCGTGTTTCAATGGGCGTGTCTATATCAGTTCCTGGACATGCGCAGTCCAAAGTACGCCAGCACATCGAACGCATGCGTACGCAAAGACATGCGTACACATGCGTTCCAAAGACATACTGATAGGGAATTTAGATTGTGAGCCCCATTGGGGACAGTGATGATGATGTGTGCAAAACTGTAAAGCGCTGTGGAATATGTTAGCGCTATATAAAAATAAAAGATCATTATTATAGACAGTAATGTGTTTTTTAACGCACTCATCTGCATGTCTGCACATATTTGACGGGTTTTTGATGCTTCCAAAAATGCAACATGTTGACTTCGCCGAACCCCGCTGTAAATCGAGAAACGACGCATGTGTACGCATCCGCAGGCGAACACATGCAAACGCATGTCCCTATGGACACCATGTTAAAGATATGTACACAGGATGCATGCGGATCTATGCGGATGAAACGCTGCATGCACGACGCAAATGTGAAACCAGCCTTAAACGTCCATGTGCACAAGCCCTAATTGCTATGTTGTTCATCTTCTGACATAGAATACAGACGTATCAAAAGGTGAAATATTTGGAGGTCTGACTGCGGCTACTCCTAAAGGTACCTTCACACTAAACGATATCGCTAGCGATCCGTGACGTTGCAGCGTCCTCGCTAGCGATATCGTTCAGTGTGACACGCAGCAGCGATCAGAATCCTGCTGTGATGTCGTTGGTCGGGGCTAGAGGGCCAGCACTTTCTTTGGTCGCTGGCTCTCCCGCTGACATCGCTGAATCGGCGTGTGTGACACCGATTCAGCGATGTCTTCGCTGGTAACCAGGGTAAACATCGGGTTACTAAGCGCAGGGCCGCGCTTAGTAACCCGATGTTTACCCTGGATACCATCCTAAAAGTAAAAAAAACAAACACTACATACTTACCTACCGCTGTCTGTCCCCGGCGCTGTGCTTTCCTGCACTCACTGTGAGCACAGCGGCCGGAAAGCAGAGCGGTGACGTCACCGCTCTGCTTTCCGGCCGCTGTGCTCACAGCCAGTACAGAGAAGCACAGCGCCGGGGACAGACAGCCGAAGGTAAGTGTGAAGCGTTTGTTTTTTTTACTTTTAGGATGGTAACCAGGGTAAACATCGGGTTACTAAGCGTGGCCCTGCGCTTAGTAACCCGATGTTTACCCTGGTTACCGGCATCGTTGGTCGCTGGAGAGCTGTCTGTGTGACAGCTCTCCAGCGACCAAACAGCGACGCTGCAGCGATCCGGATCGTTGTCTGGATCGCTGCAGCGTCGTTTAGTGTGAAGGTACCTTTAGGTGTGCAAGAATGAATTAGTTGATGTAATCTCCTTTAGCTCCTGTTGCCTTTGCTAGAACAGCCAGTCTATTGTTGGAAGGAGCCGAAGATCAGGAACATCACATCTTGAGAAAAATGACATTATCTCTTTAAAAACAAGAATTTAGATCTGATTTGAATATATAAAGGGTGGATGGCATATTAAACATTTTAGCGGTCACAGTGGTCCAAAAGGGCATGTTCTCCAGAACCAAAGGAAAGTAGTTAAAACTTAGACTTTATTCACATTGGATAAAATAAATTGGGAGAATGTGCCCATATTAAAAAGGAAACTCATAATGCTTATGCGTTTCAGGTTTAAAATCCCTTAATCATAGCTGGAGCTATGTGCACATTCTCCAAATTTTGTTATCCTATGTGATTTAAGGCTAAATTTTAACTACTTTAATTAACTGCTGGATAACATCACCTTTTGAACTACTGTTTGGCCAGCTATGATTAAGGGGTTTTACAACCGAAAAGCGTAAGCATTCTGAGTTTTCTTTTCTAATATGTTTACATTCTCCCAATTTTTCTTATCCTATATAATTACTAAAAATGAACTACTTCCCTTGGGTGTTTGAGAACATCCTTATGTGGACTATTGAGAGCTATTAGACCTGGAAGCAGCGCACTCTGTGCCCCACACCCAGACCACAGACTGTCTACCCTGGAAGTCTCCTGGGATACTGACCTCTAAGGTTCAGATTGCGTTAGTGCAATCCGTTTAGCGCCTAGTGCTAGCGGATTGCGCTAACGCAATGTGATATAAAGGGGTCGCGTTAAACGTCCCCGCTCTCGCAGATCTGAGATCTGCGAGAGCGGAGAACGGACCGCGGGCGCGCCTCAGACGCTGCAAGCAGCGTCCGCGGCGCGCCACAAAACACCGGCACATCGCTAGCGCGTGCCGAAAATGGCACGCGCTAGTGATGCGCGTCCCCATTGCTGTTAATGGGCGCGCTATCGGACGCATTGCACGGCGTTAATTTCGCCGTGCAACGCTGTCCGTTAGCGCGGTCCCATTAACGCAATGGGAACCGAAATGACACTTTTTCTATTTTTTGTAGTGTAGAGGTCAGTTGTTTCACTCCTGGAGCCTAAATGATGTTTTAGTGAACCTTCATACAAGGCAAAACAACCCAATAAATTAGGCATCAATGGTAAATTTGTAGAGAAATTGGCTAGCGGATAGAGAAAAATATACAAGTGTGTGTTTTGAAAGATATAGCTAAAATTTAGGTACAAGTCAATCAGAAACATGAGTCACAGCACATTTAACATCATCATGTAATTTAGGTATGTTACCTACACATATATTAGCCAAACCTAGAAGTCAGAACACGCCATATTGTTAATCACACAAACATAACAAGACAGTCTCAATACTTCAAAAATAGCAGCCAGGCAATAACTGATGAAAACAAATGAGTACACCACATATACAGTAAAAGCAATAAGGAGACGCCTCTCCATTAGTCTTCAAGGTTTCTCACCAGCTGCCTGTTCTGCCATCTGTTGTTACCTAAAAGGTTTACTATGGAAAATCCTTGCAGTGAAGCAGAACTGCTCTCACTGTCAGAGACAATCAGGTCAGGTCAGCGCTCCCCCAGCATGAAACTGCTGCCTGTCATAGCCCTCCCTGTCTCCAGATTTCTTACATGCCCACCAGTTCCAAACACAACATTGGACCTGTCATGCAGCCGATTTTTCACTGGATACCTAAATGGTTCATTCAGAAATCTCAACAGACAGCATTGCAAACAAGGAGCTCACTGTCAACTCCGCTTAGCAACCTAACACATGCAGAATAATGATACCACCTTGAGAGTGCTGGCCTTCCCTGATGTATCGCTACCATTGATTAACCGCTTACAAACAAACCTATCAGACAGCAGTTTACTTAGACTTGAGCCCAATATTAAAGGGGCATGTGTTACAAAAAGTTGCAAATAAACTAAAGGAAAAAAAAATTTAAATAACGAAAATTTATTCACCCTTTTCTCTAAACTAGTGCATTGTGTTAACCCCACTACTTCTCTTGTCCTGACTTGCGGAAGGCTGACATCACTTCATGGCTCTGAACACTTCTCATTATGCTTCCAGCTCTCCTTTCATTGGTTTTCCACTTGAGGCCGCATGGGGCAAAACACAAAGGACTCCCCCAGCTTCACACAGGCTCCCCAGCATCATCCTTGCACTGATTTACACCCAACCCTGCATCTGGGCAGAGAAACACACAGCACTGGGGGCCACTTTCATGATTTTTGTTGCGATCAGGATTAGCTGGATTAGGGTTTGATTCATAAGGACCCCCTGCGGCCGCGAGGAAGTTTCATCACAAGGTCACTGTGGTGTGAAGTATATTCTGTCAACACCACCACTACCGGCACACACAAAAAAAGACAGAAGAACCTGACATGAGCAGAACAAAGGAAATGTGACGTTTCTGACTTACAATGTGGCTTCTGTTTCGAAAATAAAGTTACGGGTTTGTGAAAATAGCCACCCAGGTATATTTTTATTTCTTAAGAATGCTGCGGTTACTGAGTCTGGAGGGGCTAGGGGAGTCAGTATACCAAACTGCACACAAAAACCACTTTTCTTGGCTCTGGTTCCAAATTCAGCCGGATGGCTCCAAAAGTGCGGCACTGACAAGTTACTATTACATTAATTCTGCATCTACCTCCACTCACGTAAGCCATACATGTGCCATTAGAAACCACAGGCATTCACGCTAATGTTTTTGGAATATGGGGAGAAGGCTCACTGCGCCTCTCCTCCATCCCAACCTTCTCTGCTAGGTTTCTCCTTTTCTACTCTGCACTTGCATTCACCAACAAGAGAAAAGGGTGAAGGCAAAGGAGGCTTTGACCTGCAGCGGTAACACAATACTTTCGCACAACCCTGCCGACCCCTGACATAAATTTTACACCGCAGCTGGCATTTACACATTTAACATTACCATATGTATAGCCTACTCTGTGCTAATTATGCTAATCACCTGTCTAACTCTCTGCTGCGAAAAATGGTTGTATTTAGCAGTCCACTGCCTACCAATGCAGCTTACTGTGTGGCTGAAATGTACATTCAGACGGCCTTGAATGGCAAGATTTTTCCACGTTGCTGGTTTCATTGAGGCCACAGAAAAATGTATTCAAGTCAACTGGTTTCGGTCCGCAACAAAAGTTACGATAGAAAAGTGAGTGTGTTCGTGCCCTAACACTCAAACTCTGCTTGCAAGCAAAATGATAAATCAATTGGAGTGGGAAACAAAGAGAGATTGGCATTTCTTACAAGTCCTGTGAAACTGTTGCACATATTTGACGTGTTAACGTGTAGTACATATGCACACAGGCCATGCAGCACTTATCTACGACCAAAATATTTGGAAGTAACTTCTGTAAGAAAGTGAATGCACGTCTCATTCTGACCTGAAAAAATGACAAAATGTTTTACTTTGTCTTAAATGGTTGGTGCCTTGTCTGGTTGGCATGCCTGTATTAAAGTGTAACTGTCCTTCCACATTAAGATTTTGCTGCATTTTCCCGAAGGACCACATAGGGGACCGTGACTGTTGTGGAGGGAAGAACCAATAGGCTGAAATTAGTTCTGCTCAATATTATGTTAACTATAATTATTTTATATTGCTGTATGACTTAACATTGAGATGAATTAAGCATGTTGACTTCCCCCTATATACTGTACAAGCATGCACACAGCCCCCTATATACCCTGTAGACTGTGAGCCCTCGTGGGCAGGGTCCTCTCTCCTTCTGTACCCGTTAGTGCCTTGTATTGCTAATGTTTATTGCACTTGTCTAGGTATGCCCCTTTTTTCACATGTAATAAATGGAGCTATAAAAATGAATAATAATAATAATAATGAGCCTATACACGGCCCCCTAATATACCGTAAGAGCCCACACACAGACCCCTATATACCGATATACAGTATGCACCTCACATAACCTTTAATATACAGCATTTGCCCCACGAAGCCTCTGATATACAGCATGTGCCCCATGTAGCCTGTGATATTTAGCATGTGCCCCACATAGCCCCGATATATGCAGCATGTGCCTCCCATAGCCCCCTTATATATAGCATGAGTCCCCACATAGCCTCTTATATACAGCATGTGCCCCACAAAACCTGGTATATAAAAACAGATGCCCCACACAGCCTTCGATATACAGTAAAAGCCGTATGTAGCCTCCCATGTACAGCATGTGTCCCACGTAGCCTCTGATATACAGCATGTGTCCCACGTAGATTCTGATATACAGTATGTGCCCCACGTAGCCTCTGATATACAGTATGTGCCCCACGTAGCCTCTGATATACAGCATGTGTCCCACGTAGATTATGATATACAGTATGTGCCCCACGTAGCCTCTGATATACAGTATGTGCCCCACGTAGCCTCTGATATACAGCATGTGTCCCACGTAGCTTCTGATATACAGTATGTGCCCCATGTAGCCTGTGATATTTAGCATGTGCCCCACATAGCCAGGCTATATACAAAATGTGCCTCACATAGCCACCTTATATATAGCATGAGTCCCCACATAGCCTCTTATATACAGCATGTGCCCCACAAAGCCTTTTATATACAGCATGTGCCCCACAAAACCTGGTATATAAAAACATATGCCCCACACAGCCTTCGATATACAGTAAGAGGCGTACGTAGCCTCCCATGTACAGCATGTGTGCCACGTAGCCTCTGATATACAGCATGTGTCCCAAGTAGCCTCTGATATACAGCATGTGTCCCACATGGCTTCTGATATACAGTATGTGCCCCACGTAGCCTCTGATATACAGCATGTGTCCCACGTAGCCTCTGATATACAGCATGTGTCCCACGTAGCTTCTGATATACAGTATGCCTCACGTAGCCTCTGATATACAGCATGTGCCCCACGTAGCCTCTGATATACAGTATGTGCCCCACGTAGCCTCTGATATACAGTATGTGCCCCATGTAGCCTGTGATATTTAGCATGTGCCCCACATAGCCAGGCTATATACAAAATGTGCCTCACATAGCCACCTTATATATAGCATGAGTCCCCACATAGCCTCTTATATACAGCATGTGCCCCACAAAGCCTTTTATATACAGCATGTGCCCCACAAAACCTGGTATATAAAAACAGATGCCCCACACAGCCTTCGATATACAGTAAGAGCCGTACGTAGCCTCCCATGTACAGCATGTGTCCCACGTAGACTCTGATATACAGCATGTGTCCCAAGTAGCCTCTGATATACAGCATGTGTCCCACGTAGCTTCTGATATACAGTATGCCT
Organism: Ranitomeya imitator; assembly: GCF_032444005.1. Classification (NCBI taxonomy): domain Eukaryota; kingdom Metazoa; phylum Chordata; class Amphibia; order Anura; family Dendrobatidae; genus Ranitomeya; species Ranitomeya imitator. The sequence goes on from NC_091282.1 coordinate 383,455,139, forward strand.
CACGTAGCCTCTGATATACAGCATGTGCCCCACGTAGCCTCTGATATACAGTATGTGCCCCACGTAGCCTCTGATATACAGTATGTGCCCCATATAGCCTCTAATATACAGCATGTGTCCCACATAGCTTTTGATATACAGTATGTGCCTCACGTAGCCTCTGATATACAGCATGTGTCCCACGTAGCTTCTGATATACAGTATGTGCCCCATGTATATGTAGTTTGTTTTAGGCACCTTATTCTATGTCAGTTTGTGGTTGTATGTACTGTGTATTTTTATACCTTCAATAAAGATTTATAATGATTTTAAAATTGTAGCACTTCTATTGACCATAGCTTTTATTGCTATGGGTCAGTTATGTTCTAGTTATATATGAAGTGTTTGCCTAATCGCTTTTTGGGATTATGGGCTTGGGTATTATGCTTACCAGTATGTGCCCCACGTAGCTTCTGATATACAGTATGTGCCCCACGTAGCCTCTGATATACAGCATGTGCCCCACGTAGCTTCTGATATACAGTATGTTCCCCACGTAGCCTCTGATATACAGTATGTGCCCCACGTAGCCTCTGATATACAGCATGTGTCCCACGTAGCTTCTGATATACAGTAAGTGCCCCACGTAGCCTCTGATATACAGTATGTGCCCCATGTAGCCTCTGATATACAGCATGTGTCCCACGTAGCTTCTGATATACAGTATGTGCCCCACGTAGCCTCTGATATACAGTATGTGCCCCACGTAGCCTCTGATATACAGCATGTGTCCCACGTAGCTTCTGATATACAGTATGTGCCCCACGTAGCCTCTGATATACAGCATGTGTCCCACGTAGCCTCTGATATACAGTATGTGCCCCACGTAGCCTCTGATATACAGCATGTGTCCCACGTAGCTTCTGATATACAGTAAGTGCCCCATGTATATGTAGTTTGTTGTAGACACCTTATTCTATGTTAGTTTGTGGTTGTATGTACTGTGTATTTTTATACCTTCAATAAAGATTTATAATGATTTTATAATTGTAGCATGTCTATTGACCATAGCTTTTACTGCTACGGGTCAGTTATGTTCTAGTTATATATGAAGTGTTTGCCTAATCCCCTTTTGAGATTATGGGCTTGGGTATTATGCTTACCAGTATGTGCCCCACGTAGCCTCTGATATACAGCATGTGCCCCACGTAGCTTCTGATATACAGCATGTGCCCCACGTAGCTTCTGATATACAGCATGAGTCTCACGTAGCCTCTAATATACAGCATGAGTCTCTTGTACACAGCATGAGCCCTATATATACACACACAATATGAGCCCTAAATATACATACAAATCTCCCATACATATGGAAAAAAAAAATAAAAAAAATAACACATACTAATCTTACTCCCGTTCCCCTGGCTTTATCTAATGCACTGACTCTCTGCAGTGCACAGCTGATGTGCACCATTACAACTGCTGGCTCACATGCTGATTGGTGGAAGACAGAGAAAGCGGCGCCATCCTCCACCAATGTATGCCCTGCTGTGTACATCCAGAGGATGCGTAGACTGGTGACAGCGGGCAGTGGTAGCGGACAGACGGAGGGCAGGGGAGTGCAATGTGAGCCACTGCTTCATCCCTTTGGCTGTCTTGGTCTGGGGGCCAGACTGGAACACCCAGCGTGCCGGATGTCGATCAAGGGATGCACTTTGCCCAGGTCTGGTCTAACTTATCCAGGAACTGTCTTTGTTCTCATGCACTGTAACATGCCATTAATATTTTTCTGAGTGGCTGGTTCTGCTTTATTATCATTCTGCCGGCACCATAGGCACTGAATGCTCCTTTTCCTCACATCCTTAAACTGAAAACCTGCCTCACTTCATGGCTGACTGCTTTCTGCAATCTGCCTCCTGCGTTCTTCTGTAATGTGACGAGATCAATGACACTAGGCAAGAGGCAGAGGACAGTAAATTAGACAGAAGAGTGACACCTAGTGGCCATACATCACTAGGATGCAACATGGCTGGCTTCTGTGTGCTGTTTGTTTCTTTTACCATAAGTGGATAAAAACATGTTTAAAAATATTCTGTGCTGCTGGAAAGAAGTTTTAAGTCAGAAGATGCTTTTATTTTCACTATGCGTTTCCACACCGTAGTATTTCTTTGGCATACCTATACTGAACAAGAGAGTTTGATCCACAAATCATACTCTAGCCCCGAAAAAATATGAGAATACAAGACGTTGCGATGAGGTTTTACCAAATCTGACACACATGCGTATTACTGCCATACCACCAGAATGTTCACTTTTGCTAGATCATAAGGTTATAGTACTGAAAATGATCCAGAAAACTCTTACAATATTTTGGATTAGCGAACGCCACGCCGCTGTATCTTTTCTAGTGCTGTCTTTTACACCAGAAATACGTCTACTGTAAAACTGCAGCAAAATGTACAGTTCTAGTCATACACTAATGCAGAAAACCACTGGGTAGTTTTGCCCTTGATTATGTGCTCCCTATCTCCTAAAAGCTGGCACTTGCATTACCAATGCTTGATTGTGTGTGTGAGCTCTGGGAACGTTCATAACCTTAATATTTTTTATACAGAAAATAACTTTTATAAAGCCGTATAGAAGATTGCTACCAATGTCGACCCAATACAATATACCGATGATGCAATATAGAATTCCGAGCATTTTATTTCTCAGACATCCTTTCCTGCATGGGTGCCTTGTTCAGACCAGGCGTTAAATGCGAAGATAAAAAAGCGGACTGCGGACAAAGCCGTCTGCTAACTCCTGAGATACCTCCGTGATCTGGGAAAATGACGCGGTGATGACAAGCAGTACTGACATAGCGGTACCGTATCCAACTTGCTGTCCAGATAAAGTGGCTCACCTCCCTTTCCACACTTAACACCGCAGTGCTCTTTACAAGCCCAAGTCTGGACTTGGCCCCAAATCCTCTAACTTCCTTTCCATCTGTTCTCCCATGTTCTTCCAGGACTTGTATCTGCTTGGAATAAATACGAGGTGTTATATTTAAACAGAATCGCGGTTATTTTTCATCCTCACCCTTGTGTGATTTGCCCAATTGTGTTTGTAGGTCACCAAAACAAAATAATTTGGGAAACAGAAAAAAAGGAAAAAACATCATACCAGTTATTTATAAGAGAATGATCTTTAAAAGTTTATTGATCGCGCCAAATAATAGTGCGCAGCATGGACTTTCACACCCCCACAATTTCTAAAATATAGCATGCGTGCCTATACATTTCCACGCATCCAGTTACAAAGCATTATCGTGCCAAACCAAGAAACGATCTCCAAGCAGCATTTCAGAACGCAGTATCTCAGCGTTTCAGATGCTAGTTCCTGCCTGTCCAAGATATTAATTCATCTGTGCTCTCAAACTGCAGCTCACAAGAGAAACCCATCTGTGCAGCCAAAACACAAATAACACTACAACTACTGTGCTGTGAGCGCAGGCATTCTTCCCTCCTCTCCCCCTCCTTACAGGAAAAAAAATGGACCACCCTGCTCTTATGGCAGAGAGCACTGTTTACATTGCAATCCTTGACTGTGTAATACTTCTGGCATTTTGGTCAGGATTCCTGAGCTGGGGGCCAGAAGCCCTTAAGCAATGATTGCAGAAAAAAGGAAGAAAACTCGTATTAATACATATATTGATTTTTGCTCACAGTGAGGGGGGTGACTAACACATGTATACATAATACCAGACTATAGTAAACTATCAATGAAGGGTCCTATTCTGTACTGACCTAAGTCACAGTTGATGAGTAGGCATTCTGGGGAGGGGAATGGGAACATAAAAAAAGTCACCTTGTTTAGCCTTTGGACTGAAGGAAATTTTTCCAGGAAATATCACATTGCTTACATTTGTTCTCCTATTTCCCTCCATAAATTGCTGTATCCAGCTCATTATTAGCATGATCGTTAATGTGCTTCGATATAAATCAGTCTTGTTACTAATTTTAATGGAGCGTCTAGTAAAAACCATACACTTTTTAAGGGAAATGAACAGCAAAGTCCAACACTATTTGATTAAAATACCATACACAAATTTCTCTGAGCTCAACATTAGAGGTGGGAGAATGGATTCACAGGACTCCTGTCTATCGGCCAGGTCATAGAGATGGGAGAATGGATTCACAGGACTCCTGTCTATAGGACAGGTCATAGAGATGGGAGAATGGATTCACAGGACTCCTGTCTATAGGACAGGTCATAGAGATGGGAGAATGGATTCACAGGACTCCTGTCTATAGGACAGGTCATAGAGATGGGAGAATGGATTCACAGGACTCCTGTCTATAGGACAGGTCATAGAGATGGGAGAATGGATTCACAGGACTCCTGTCTATAGGACAGGTCATAGAGATGGGAGAATGGATTCACAGGACTCCTGTCTATCCGCCAGGTCATAGAGATGGGAGAATGGGTTCACAGGACTCCTGTCTATAGGACAGGTCATAGAGATGGGAGAATGGATTCACAGGACTCCTGTCTATCCGCCAGGTCATAGAGATGGGAGAATGGGTTCACAGGACTCCTGTCTATAGGACAGGTCATAGAGATGGGAGAATGGATTCACAGGACTCCTGTCTATAGGACAGGTCATAGAGATGGGAGAATGGATTCACAGGACTCCTGTCTATCGGCCAGGTCATAGAGATGGGAGAATGGGTTCACAGGACTCCTGTCTATCCGCCAGGTCATAGAGATGGGAGAATGGATTCACAGGACTCCTGTCTATAGGACAGCTCATAGAGATGGGAGAATGGATTCACAGGACTCCTGTCTATAGGACAGCTCATAGAGATGGGAGAATGGATTCACAGGACTCCTGTCTATCGGCCAGGTCATAGAGATGGGAGAATGGGTTCACAGGACTCCTGTCTATCCGCCAGGTCATAGAGATGGGAGAATGGATTCACAGGACTCCTGTCTATCGGCCAGGTCATAGAGATGGGAGAATGGATTCACAGGACTCCCGTCTATCCGCCAGGTCATAGAGATGGGAGAATGGATTCACAGGACTCCCGTCTATCGGCCAGGTCATAGAGATGGGAGAATGGATTCACAGGACTCCTGTCTATCGGACAGCTCATAGAGATGGGAGAATGGATTCACAGGACTCCTGTCTATCGGACAGGTCATAGAGATGGGAGAATGGATTCACAGGACTCCTGTCTATCGGACAGGTCATAGAGATGGGAGAATGGATTCACAGGACTCCTGTCTATCGGACAGGTCATAGAGATGGGAGAATGGATTCACAGGACTCCCGTCTATCGGACAGGTCATAGAGATGGGAAAATGGATTCGCAGGACTCCTGTCTATAGGACAGCTCATAGAGATGGGAGAATGGATTCGCAGGACTCCTGTCTATCGGACAGGTCATAGAGATGGGAGAATGGATTCGCAGGACTCCTGTCTATCGGACAGGTCATAGAGATGGGAGAATGGATTCGCAGGACTCCTGTCTATAGGACAGGTCATAGAGATGGGAGAATGGATTCGCAGGACTCCTGTCTATCGGACAGGTCATAGAGATGGGAGAATGGATTCGCAGGACTCCCGTCTATCGGACAGGTCATAGAGATGGGAGAATGGATTCGCAGGACTCCCGTCTATCGGACAGGTCATAGAGATGGGAGAATGGATTCGCAGGACTCCTGTCTATCGGACAGGTCATAGAGATGGGAGAATGGATTCGCAGGACTCCTGTCTATCGGACAGGTCATAGAGATGGGAGAATGGATTCGCAGGACTCCTGTCTATCGGACAGGTCATAGAGATGGGAGAATGGATTCGCAGGACTCCTGTCTATCGGACAGGTCATAGAGATGGGAGAATGGATTCGCAGGACTCCCGTCTATCCGCCAGGTCATAGAGATGGGAGAATGGATTCGCAGGACTCCTGTCTATCGGACAGGTCATAGAGATGGGAGAATGGATTCGCAGGACTCCCGTCTATCGGACAGGTCATAGAGATGGGAGAATGGATTCACAGGACTCCTGTCTATCGGACAGGTCATAGAGATGGGAGAATGGATTCACAGGACTCCTGTCTATCCGCCAGGTCATAGAGATGGGAGAATGGATTCACAGGACTCCTGTCTATCGGACAGGTCATAGAGATGGGAGAATGGATTCACAGGACTCCTGTCTATCGGCCAGGTCATAGAGATGGGAGAATGGATTCACAGGACTCCTGTCTATCCGCCAGGTCATAGAGATGGGAGAATGGATTCACAGGACTCCTGTCTATCAGACAGGTCATAGAGATGGGAGAATGGATTCACAGGACTCCCGTCTATCGGACAGGTCATAGAGATGGGAGAATGGATTCACAGGACTCCTGTCTATCGGACAGGTCAGTAATCTGCGACCACACGACTGGAGATCTGCAGATCTCCATACCTCCCGGCATTCCCAGCTCTTCTTTTGGTTAGTCGGGCTGGTGCAGTGTCATCATAACGGTTTGACACACACGTGACGCAGTGCTAGTACGGCTAATCTAGAATATAATCAGGAATTCCGGGACGTAAGGAGATTTGCAGGGCTTCCATCCAGCAGTCAAAGACAACGTTGGAAATGTCGGGCTTCTTTAGCTTAGAAAAAAGACGTTTCAGAGGAGCTCTCAGGTATGTTATACGTATAAATACACGTGTGGTCAGCACAAACAACTGGCACATTCCTTCCAAGGGCCATAGTAAGGACCAGGTGGCACTCACTACTGGTGGAAGAAAGGCGATTCAGGCATCTAAACAGGAAAGGAGGAAAGGGTTCTTTACAGTTAGAGCAGTCACACTGTGGAATGCCCGACCAGAAGAGGTAGTAATGGCAGGCATTTTTAAAAAAGGGCTAGATGATTTGCTCATGTTGCGTTCTGCGGGCACGTCAAAACAACGCTCGACGACGCATCCGCATACAACGCATGTCCCTGCGTACGCAATGTTAACTATAGGTATGCAAGACACATGCGGATCTGTGCGGATCTTAAGGAAAGAAGTACGCAGGCCCATGCTGCACACAGAAACGCTAATGTGAAACCGGCCTTAGTGTCTCAAGTTACGGAAGTTGGGATTGATGGCTGTCAGGATAAGTTTGCCAGGAACCTATGCACTACTTCTATGGCAGGGAGCTATGGCACTGACTTGATGGATATAGTTGAGGGGGAGTTATCCTTTTTCACTCTATCAGTCAATTTTTAAAAGATGAAAAAACAGAATCCCTCCATTTAAAAAGCATAAATTCACCTTAAAACAACATATCAATCTCAATGTGGCCACCATAAAGATACAGAACTTGGGGGCAATTGTATGCCAAAGAAAAAAAATAAACAAAGAGACTTATTAACCCCTTAGTGACCAGGCCAATTTTTTTAAATCTGAGAAGTGTCACTTTATGTGGTAACACTTCAACATAACCCAGTGATTTTTTTAGATTGTTTTTTTCGTGGCACATTATAATGTATGATAATGGTAAATTTAGGTTGATATGTTTTGTGTTTATTTACAACAAATATAAAAAATGTGACAAAAACTTAAAAAAGTGCAATTTTCAAACTTTGAATGATTATCCCTTTAATCCAGGTAGTTATACCACAGAAAAGCATGAAGAAATAACATTTCCCTCATGTCTGTTTTTCATCAGCACCATTTGTAAAATGTTCTTTTATTTTGTTAGCATTTCAGAAGGTTTAAAAATGTAGCTGTAATTTTTCATTTTTTTTCAAGGAAATTTACAACATTTATTTTTTTTAGGGACCTATCCAGGTTTGAAGTGACTTTGGGGGTCCTATTTATTGGAAAACCTCCAAAATTGATACCATTTTAAAAACAGCCCCCCTGACATATTGAAAACTGACAGGTAGTTTATTAATCCTTCAGGCGATTTTCAGGAATTAATGCAAAGTGGTATGACAGAAACGGAAAAGTGTATTTTTACCACCTAAATGTCTCTAACTTCTGAACAGATTACTACAGCAATCAGACTCTAAGTCCGCTATTTGGTCATGAATTGCCACGGCAAACATGAGGACCACAAAATCAAGATCTGAGGGCACCAATTTGGTTAAATCGGAAGCCCCCACTCTGTTAACCATTTATAATGATGTAGTCACTATTGACAGCAGCATCTAAGGGGTTAAACAGAGTTGGACGGTGCTAACACTGATCGTGGCAGATGCAGAAAGTTGTCAGCTATAGAGGACAGCCGACAGCTGCTGGATTGTCACCTGTATGGGGAGGCTATTCTCTTATATCTCAGGTCAGTAAAAAGACGTATTGGCGGTCATTAAGGGGTATATACTTGTCATGTGACAGTTAGGCTATGTGCACACGTTCAGGATTTCTTGCAGAAATTTCCTGACAAAAACCGGACATTTCTGCCAGAAATCCGCATGCGTTTTTTTTTCCGCTTTTTTTGTGCGGTTTTTCCCAAAAATGCGAAAAATCCGCAAAATTAATGAACATGCTGCTTTTTTTACCGCGATGCGTGTTTTTGGCAGAAAAAAATGCATCATGTGCACAAAAACTGCAGAATGCATTCTAAATGATAGGATACATATGTATGTGTTTTTAATGTGTTTTTATCATGAAAAAAAAACACGAAAAAAACTTGAAAAATCCTGAACGTGTGCACATACCCTAAAAGTTAAAAAAAAAAAAAAAGTCCGGCAAGAAAACATACCGACTTTGCTCAATTTAATGAAGTGCGTATTCCACTTATCGTTGCTTCATCAAATAAGATAACCAATAGGAGGCTGGTAATAACTGTAGAGGAAAAAAAGCTGCCCCCTTCTTCCACAGACCTTTTTCCACCACTCTTGAACACAGGGGTGGCCAGGGATATCATAATTTAGGGAAAATAATAGGATGACAGGGCTTATGGTATTCAGGACTAACTTAAACTACAAGTCCAGACTATTACCCTGAACATTGCAATAGTAGTACAACTGTGCTGGTGAGTAATGCTGGGTTCAGACATGGAGACCTAGGCTGTAAAAACAAGCTTGTCAGCTGCAAGCAAGCTAATCAGCATCGTTTAATTGGCCTGCTTAGGTAGGCTGACCAGAATTACCTGTACAGAAGATGGATAATGTCACCGTTCTATGGGCATAGAATATTATTGTCAGCAGCGCATAATCGGTTTACATGAGACACTGTGTTGCCGCAAACGATTTTTAAACCAGCTTAAAATCATCGTTGATTGTCAGCCTGTTTAGAGTTAGAGGACATGATGGTCGGGAACTAGGAGAGCTCATTCCCCGATTAACGGTCCATATAAAACTAGCATAAGGCTGAAATATGTTTTTGCCCATGAATGAATGCATACATCAGTGTATAAAGATGATTACAAGTATTTTTTTTTTTTTTTTTGGGGGGGGGGGGGGGTTGCCTTTTTAATGGTCCGCAAATAACCTCTTTAACATAAATGTACACACTAGGTGTAGATTGCATTATTTCAGAGGTCATAGAAAGGTCAGCTGTAAAGGAGACATTCAGATGAAACGTAAACATCTCATTGTAAGAAGCATACAAATCTCCTGCTCCATCCTGCCAGCATAAATAAAGGTATCAGCTGTACCACATCATCTAAACAAGTGGAGCAGTCCATTCACACATCTGGAATCTGACACTTTCTGTCTCAGAAACGGGAAAACATTTACCGGTGGTCCATAGTAACCAGTCCTTTCTATTGTCCTAATATCACTGAACTAGACAACTAAAAGGATTAAAAAAAAAGTTGCTTAGGAGGAATATCTTGCCCCGTAAAACATACTCTTTCAGCAGAACCCAGAAGGGGTAACATTATCCCCAGGATAAATGGAAGTATCAGGAGTAAAGACTTGTATCTTCATGCTTCTTGGGGGTCATTTAGTGGAATTTTGAGATAACAGTTCAATCTGTTTGAGTGCTTAGTTAAAACCCTTCTCTTTGTAAAAAAAGAAAAAATTAAGCAAATCAAAACTTAAAAGAAAACTTTGTCTAGGTCTGATCAAAAGAGGAGCGAAAGACAAGCCAATGCTAGACTATCTCCCACATGGGATTAAAGGTACCGTCACACTAGACGATATCGCTAGCGATCCGTGACGTTGCAGCGTCCTCGCTAGCGATATCGTCCAGTGTGACAGGCAGCAGCGATCAGGCCCCTGCTCTGCTGTCGCTGGTCGGGTAAGAAAGTCCAGAACTTTATTTGGTCGCTGGACTCCCCGCAGACATCGCTGAATCGGCGTGTGTGACACCGATTCAGCGATGTCTTCACTGGTAACCAGGGTAAACATCGGGTAACTAAGCGCAGGGCCGCACTTAGTAACCCGATGTTTACCCTGGTTACCATCCTAAAAGTAAAAAAAAACAAACACTACATACTTACCTACAGCTGTCTGTCCTCCAGCGCTGTGCTCTGCACTCCTCCTGTACTGGCTGTGAGCGTCGGTCAGCCGGAAAGCAGAGCGGTGACGTCACCGCTCTGCTTTCCGGCCGCTGTGCTCACAGCCAGTACAGGAGGAGTGCAGAGCACAGCGCTGGAGGACAGACGGCTGTAGGTAAGTATGTAGTCTTTGTTTTTTTTTACTTTTAGGATGGTAACCAGGGTAAACATCGGGTTACTAAGCGCGGCCCTGCGCTTAGTTACCCGATGTTTACCCTGGTTACCGGCATTGTTGGTCGCTGGAGAGCGGTCTGTGTGACAGCTCTCCAGCGACCAAACAGCGACGCTGCAGCGATCCGGATCGTTGTCGGTATCGCTGCAGCGTCGCTAAGTGTGACGGTACCTTAAAGATTAGGCATGTTGAAATCCAGCATGCCCAATCTTTATTTTCTTATACCTCTGCGGGGGGAAAGTCAAGCGGTCCTTATACACATTAGATTGAGGGCGGTTACCACTATATACCAATAGAATTGTCAGGATCTAGCAACCTATTAAATGTGTATGGCAACTGAAACAATGCCTGTGATATACACTGCTCAAAAAAGTAAAGGGAAAACTAAAATCCCACATCCTAGATATCACTGAATGAAATATTCCAGTTGTAAATTTTTGTTCATTACATAGTGGAATGTGTTGAGAACAATAAAACCTAAAAATTATCAACGTAAATCACAATTAATATCCCACGGAGGCCTGGAGTTGGAATGATGCTCAAAATCAAAGTGAAAAATGAAGTTGCAGGCTGATCCAACTTCAGTAAAAATGCCTCAAGACGAGGAAATGATGCTCAGTAGTGTATGTGGCCTCCACGTGCCTGTATGACCTCCCTACAATGCCTGGGTATGCTCCTGATGAGGTGGCGCCAACTCCTGGAAGTCTGTGGTGCAACATGTCGTTGGTGGATGGTGCGAGACATGATGTCCCATATGTGTTCAATCGGATTCAGGTCTGGGGAACGGGCGGGCCAGTCCATAGCTTCAATGCCTTCATCTTGCAGGAACTGGTGACACACTCCAGCCGCGAGGTCTGGCATTGTCCTGCATTAGGAGGAACCCAGGGCCAACCGCACCAGCATATGGTCTCACAAGGATTCTGAGGATCTTATCTCGGTACCTAATAGCAGTCAGGCTACCTCTGGCAAGCACATGGAGGGCTGTGTGGCCCTCCAAAGAAATGCCACTCCACACCATTACTGGCCCACTGCCAAACCGGTCATGCTGAAGGATGTTGCAAGCAGAAGATCGCTCTCCACGGCATCTCCAGACTCTGTCACGTCTGTCACATGTGCTCAGTGTGAACCTGCTTTCATCTGTGCATAGGGCGCCAGTGGCGAATTTGCCAATCCTGGTGTTCTGTGCCAAATGTCAAGCGTCCTGCACGGTGTTAGACTTTGAGCACAACCCCATCTGTGGACGTCAGGCACTCAGACCATCCTCATGGAGTCGACTTCTAACCGTTTGTGCAGACACATGCACTTTTGTGACCTGCTGGAGGTCATTTTGCAGGGCTCTGGCAGTGCTCCTCCTGTTCCTCCTTGTATAAAGGCTGAGGTAGTGGTCCTGCTGCTGGGATGTTGCCCTCCTATGGCCCCCTCCACGTCTCCTGGTGTACTGGCCTGTCTCCTGGTAGCGCCTCCAGCCTCTGGACACTACGCTGACAGACAAAGCAAACCTTCTTGCCACAGCTAGCATTGATGTGCCATCCTGGATGAGCTGCACTACCTGAACCACTTATGTGGGTTGTAGAGTCCATCTCATGCTACCACGAGGTTGAAAGCACAACCAACATTCAAAAGTGACCAAGGGGACCTGCAGAACCACTCCTTTATTGAGTGTGTCTTGATAATTGCCAATAATTTCCATCTGTTGTCTATTCCATTTGCACAACAGCATGTGAAATTGATTGTCAATCATTGTTGCTTCCTAAGTGGACAGTTTGATTTCACAGAAGTTTGATTTACTTGGAGTTATATTCTGTTTTTTAAGTGTTCCCTTTATTTTTTTGAGCAGTGTATTTTTATATAAGAATGTAGAGTCCGATTCATCAAGAATAGTAGTTGTTCAACATATTGTTGAGATGTGCTGAAGCCAGACGCTCCTGATTCATGAAGAAACATATTTGAGATGAGTGGCATACAAGTCTGTGTGCGTCTCACCACAAATCCTACACCAGTCCCTCCTGGAGTGAGATTGGCATGACACTGCCGATCATCATGAATTTTACGAGCTGGGGTCTGTCAGAGCTGGGAGAAATTAAAAATGCCAAACGTCACCAAATTTAAGCACCGCCTCAAGTTGCACCAAAATTATGCAACTTTTCAATGACAATGCTTTTTACGGTAGAAAATAGTGTTTAGTGTAATAGGTCATAATTTCATGCATATTAAATATACCTTATAGTTCTGTAGTTTAGTTTTTTCGGGAGCCAGTTTGTATGAATATAATTTTCAGAATAATATATTCAGATAATAATCAACTCTTGGCATTTGAAACTGGCAATATTTACCTTCCTGCTCTCAGTAAAGTTTTGCATTGTGTTCTTTTAAAAACCTAATATACATATCAGAATCCAATGACCATTTATTAAATCTACTGGGGAAAAAATGAAAATCAATCAAATAAAAATAGTAAATACGCGTCTATTTTTCACTTTTTTTAAGATCACAAAACACTCCTAAAAAAACATTTTAAACAGTGTTTTCCTTTAAGCAGAAATTATTTTTATATATTGGACATGTTTATTTTTAATACTGGGGAAGAGCTAGAAAAAGCAATTTAGACAGGTTGTGTCTTTTTTTTATTGTTTTATTTATTTTTTATTTTACACACTGTGCTCCATAAAGTCCTAAAATACCTTTGTGTGGGCATTTTAACATATTACGGTAATTAATTTTTTTTATTGCTGACTTTCCCTTTGGGGATGGTATTTTAGAGCTAACTGTATCTCTTAGGATCCAGCGGCTCCTGTTCTCTGACTAGCAATCACATGATAGCTGGGTCTGGAGGAGGAAGCACTGTCAGTGTCTTCCTTAGGAAGGCAGACATGACAATAAACCTGACTTGGGCAAAGTGTGGTTCAGGGCCACATCGGGCCATCTGTCTGTCTCAGTCCGGCCCGAACACGGAGAGAGCCATAGGGCTGGAAATCAGAGGCCCACGTCCCGCACCGTGCCCCCCCGCTCGCTGTCTGCATTAGTGGAGGTGGGGCCTCTAGCTACTATGTCATGCTACACATGGGGAGGCTATGGTGGTGACATGCAACATATGGGGAGGCTATAGGGGTGATATGCAGCACATGGGGAGGCTATAAGGGTGACATGCAGCATATGGGAAGGGTATGGGGGTGTCATGCTGCACATGAGGATGCTATGGGGGTGTTATGGTGCACATGGGGAGGCCATGCTGCACATGGGGAGGCTATGGGAGTGACATGTTGCAATTGGGGAGGCTATGGGGATGACATGTTGCACATGTGAATGCTATAGAGGTGACATCCTGCACATGGGGAGGCTATGGGGGTGATATGCTGCACATGGAGAGGCTATGGGGTGACATGCTGCACATGAGGATGCTACTGGAATGTCATGTTACACTTGGGAAGGCTATGGGGACCTCATGCAGTATATGGGGAGGCTGTGTGGGGCTCATGCAATGTATAGGGAGGCTGTGTGGGGTTCATGCAGTGTATATAGGGAGGCTGTGTGGGGCACAATCTGTATATAGGGAGGCTGTGTGGGGCTCATGCTGTATATAGGGAGGCTGTGTTGAGCTGATGCAGTGTATATAGGGAGGCTGAGTGGAGCGAATGCCGCATATGGGGGAGGCTGTGTGGGGCTTATGCCGCATATGGAGGAGGAAGGTGTGTGGCTCATGCAGCATATGGGGGGAGGTTGTGAAGGGCTTATGCAGCATATGGGAGGAGGCTGTGTGCGGCTCATGCCGCATATGGGGGAGGCTGTGTGAGGCTCATGCAGCATATGGGGGATGAAGGTGTATGGCTCATGCCGCATATGGGGGAGGCTTTTTGGACTCATGCCGCATATGGGGGAGGCTGTGTGGGGCTCATGCCACATATGAGGGAAGCTGTGTCGGGCTCATGCTGCATATGGGAAAGTTGTGTGGGGCTCTTAAAGTACAGGGTGGGCCATTTATATGGATACACCTGGGTGGGCCATTTATAAAGTTGGATTCAAAATGGCCGACTTCAAAATGGCCACCATGCTCACTACCCATCTTGAAAAGTTTTCCCCCTCCTATATACTAATGTACCACAAACAGGTAGATGATATCACCAACCATTCCCAGTTTATTTAGGAGTATCCATATACATGGTCAACCCTGTATATGTGGGGCTCATATGATATACTGAAGGGGCTGTATTCAGGTTCAAACGATATAGGTGGATGTCAGCATACTTAATTCTGCTCAATAATAAGTGATACAATTAATATTAACAGAATTATCAATAATATAATAATTATAAAATATATCGATATTAATATTGAGTAGAATTAATTTCGGCCTATTGGTTCGGCCCTCCACAACAGTCACAGTCTCTCATGTGGCCCCTTGGGAAAATTGCCCTCCCCTGCAATAAACCATCTCTGCCTTCTCTAAGAGTCTGTTCCCACGGTGAGTAAAAGCTGCGGGTTGGACGCTGCGCACATCTGCAGCTTCCAGCCCACAGCGACCAGATGTTACAGCATAGTGGGTTGGATTTGAAGAAATCCCATCTCTGCTATGCGTGCAGCGACGCCTCTGGCTTACCTGCGTAGACGGACATGTGGTGCGTCTTTTGAGACAGCAACATGTCAATTTATCTTGCGGAGACGCTCAGTCTCGGCAAGATAAATTTTCCGCACAATGTATTGGTCGCAGTTATTCCGCACGGTTCAATGAACACATGAGGAATCACCTGCATTCAAAAGACAGCAACGCTTTTGACGGAGCGGACATGTGCTGCGTCCAAAGCACTGCCAGTTTCTGACCATGGGAACATACCCTAACAGGAGTCTGGCTGTATCTGACATTCTCCTTGCTGCAGCAACTGCATGCCTGTGTGAAAGCAGTTTACTCGGCACTGATGTTTTAGTACACAAGTGCAGTGTAAAGTGTGGACTGCCCAGATGTTTAAAGGGAACCTGTCACCCCCAAAATGGAAGGTGAGCTAAGCCCACCGGCACCAGGGGCTTAGCTACAGCATTCTGGAATGCTGTAGATAAGCCCCCGATGTATCCTGAAAGATGAGAAAAAGAGGTTGTCTGCCCTGTTGAGGGCAGAGCAAAGTACTACAGTGCGCAGGCACCGGGAAAGGTCAGAGAGGCCCAGCGCCTGCGCACTGCAGTACTTTGCTCTGCCCTCAACAGGGCAGACAACCTCTTTTTCTCATCTTTCAGGATACATCGGGGGCAGACAAAGTACGCCTGCGCCGGAGCCGCAGCGTGAAGACAAGAGGACGTCATCGTAAGAAGTAGGGAGGCCCGGACCGGACTGCAACGCCAATCGGATCGGACCGCCCGCCCAGGTGAGTATAATCTAAACAATTTCTCATCTTTCAGGATACATCGGGGGCTTATCTACAGCATTCCAAAATGCTGTAGATAAGCCCCTGATGCCGGTGGGCTTAGCTCACCTTCGATTTTGGGGGTGACAGGTTCCCTTTAAAGTATATGGGCTGTCAGGAACTGGTTAAAGAAGTATTTGCAAAATGGAAATTGCTGTTTTGAGTATTGTCTACTATGTGAAAACATTCATAAAGCGCTATTGCAGCATGGTGGGCTGTAGTAATTAACTTTACCAAATGGACACAGATTACAAAATAAAATGTTAAAGCAGTTGTCTGGGACTTGACAATTGATCCATCAGACAGATTATCAATATGAGATCTGTTAGGGTACCGTCACACAGTGACATTTTGATCGCTACGACGGCACGATCCGTGACGCTCCAGCGTCGTAACAATATCGCTCCAGCGTCGTAGACTGCTGTAACACTTTGCAATGTACGACGCTGGAGCGATAATTTCATGACGTATGTGCGATGTAGAAGCCGTTGGTTACTATGCACACATCGTATACAATATCGTGCACACCTTTGTTACACCATGCGATCATGCCGCCACAGCGGGACACTAGACGACGAAAGAAAGTTTCAAACGATCTGCTACGACGTACGATTCTCAGCGGGGTCCCTGATCGCAGGAGCGTGTCAGACACAGCGAGATCGCTGGAACGTCACGGATATATCGCTGGAACGTCACAAATCGTGCCGTCGTAGCGATCAAAATGCCACTGTGTGACGGTACCCTTAAGGTACCTTCACACTAAACGATATCGCTAGCGATCCGTGGCGTTGCAGCGCCCTCGCTAGCGATATCGTTCAGTTTGACACGCAGCAGCGATCAGAATCCTGCTGTGATGTCGTTGGTCGGGGCTAGAAGGCCAGCACTTTCTTTGGTCGCTGGCTCTCCCGCTGACATCGCTGAATCGGCGTGTGTGACACCGATTCAGCGATGTCTTCGCTGGTAACCAGGGTAAACATTGGGTTACTAAGCGCAGGGCCGCGCTTAGTAACCCGATGTTTACCCTGGATACCATCCTAAAAGTAAAAAAAAACAAACGCTTCATACTTACCTTCGGCTGTCTGTCCCCGGTGCTCTGCTTTCCTGCACTCACTGTGAGCACAGCGCCCGGAAAGCAGAGCGGTGACGTCACCGCTCTGCTTTCCGGCCGCTGTGCTCACAGCCAGTACAGAGAAGCAGAGCGCCGGGGACAGACAGCGGAAGGTAAGTATGAAGCGTTTGTTTTCTTTACTTTTAGGATGGTAACCAGGGTAAACATCGGGTTACTAAGCGCGGCCCTGCGCTTAGTAACCCGATGTTTACCCTGGTTACCGGCATCGTTGGTCGCTGGAGAGCGGTCTGTGTGACAGCTCTCCAGCGACCAAACAGCGACGCTGCAGCGTCGTTTAGTGTGAAGGTACCTTTAGTCAGACAACTGGCACACCCACTGATTAGATTAAATCTGCTTACACTTAGTACCCCACCTTTCAGCTGAAATCTGCACAAGTGATGTATGTGCTGGAAAACAGCAGTCCCACATTTTGTTATGAAGATGCTGTCAGGTACTGATATTTCTCTCCCATTTATTTGAATGGGGGAGAAATAGAAATACTTGGCTGCGAAATACTAAGCGGCATCCACTAGGCAAAATATACAGCTACAAGTACTGTGTTCAACTCTGTACACTGCTTATATCTGACTACTGTCCAAGCAGAGTTCAATTGATCAGTAGCTATTCCATGTGTCAGACCCCCACCAAAGTCATATTGATTACCTAACAGTAGGTTCATTCTGGACAACCCCTTTAAAGGGAACCTGTCACCCCGAAAATCGCGGGTGAGGTAATCCCACCGGCATCAGGGGCTTATCTGCAGCATTCTGTAATGCTGTAGATAAGCCCCCGATGTTACCTGAAAAAAGGAGAAAAAGACGTTAGATTATACTCACCCAGGGGCGGTCCCGCTGCTGGTCAGGTCGGATGGGCGTCTCCGGTCCGCTGCGGCGCCTCCTATCTTCTTTCCATGACGTCCTCTTCTGATCTTCAGCCACGGCTCCGGCGCAGGCGTACTTTGCTCTGCCCTGTTGAGGGCAGAGGATAGTACTGCAGTGCGCAGGCGCCGGAAAGGTCAGAGGCCCGGCGCCTGCGCACTGCAGTACTTTGTCTGCCCTCAACAGGGCAGAGCAAAGTACGCCTGCGCCGGAGCCGTGGCTGAAGATCAGAAGAGGACGTCATGGAAAGAAGATAGGAGGCGCCGGAGCGGACCGGAGACGCCCATCCGACCTGACCAGCAGCGGGACCGCCCCTGGGTAAGTATAATCTAACGTCTTTTTCTCCTTTTTCAGGTAACATCGGGGGCTTATCTACAGCATTACAGAATGCTGTAGATAAGCCCCTGATGCCGGTGGGATTACCTCACCCGCGATTTTCGGGGTGACAGGTTCCCTTTAAGGGCTCATACTCACTTGTGAGCAACTCGGATGAGTCTCGCATGTTAAAACCCGGCGCTGCCATCACTCAGATCGGAGCGTGCGGCCGCACAGGAATACACGCAGCAGCATGCTCTGCTCCTGAGTGCCGGGTGTAGTGCCGGGTATTGCCGTGCGGGACTCATCCGAGTCTCGCGCAAGTGACTATGAGCCCTAACACAGAAATCTGAAGATGTCCAGGGTATTTTATTATGCTTTGAATGCAATGCAAAAGTGATCCTGATAAATCTATGAGGATGCTAATCATTTACAGGTGGATGGACATGAGCACTCTTGCTCTTAGGTGGTTGAAACAGTTTTTAGGGATCAGAACTGATACACAGACTACCATGTACAGAAGTTGCTGTCCCTCATTGCCTATTGCAGGGATCCCAACTAGTGGATGGAAAGCCACATGGCCACATATGGAGCACAGACATCTGTTATTGGCCACTATATGCCCTAGAGACACCAGCTCTGTCAATTCTCAACCAAAGAAATGCAAACCAAATTGTTTGTTTGTGTTCACAAGCCCCACCACTACCAACATCTATTTAGCACTAAGAAATTGTGTAATCACAGCTGGACATGCACAGTATGGGAGGGAATCAGCTTGCTTTACATGTGTGGAATCTGCACCTGGGGATAACTAAAACAAGAAGATTTACCAAATGTTCCACATGTTCCCTAAAATTACTTTTAAAACAGAAAAGCCCTCTACTGATTTATTTGTAGAACGCATGGAGACACACTGTGACTTACATTTGTCAGACTTGTGATAAGCAGAGCTGATTAGGTTTATGCTATGGTATGGTACAGTTTGTAATTTGCGAGCCAACACAAACTGACTAGCAATTCTCATTATAATCTTGTGGGGATCAAAAGGTTGGCTCCTTTACAAGTAAGGTCCTATGTGTAAGTATGTTTAAAGCAAGAAGTCTTTTCCCAATACATCCATAATTCACTGATGCAAAACCCTTTCTCTGAAGGTAACCAAACCAGTCAATCTTTCCTCAATCTCATCCAGATAGCATCTTACTATTTTACTTCCATCATTCAACTGAATGCCAGTCACTTCTAATGCAAACAAAACTGCCTCCATCAGTACATATATATTGTAACTAATCTCCAAACACCACTGAAGCCCACCTCCACTCTGTAGCCATCCTTTTTCTCTACTCTCATCACCTCCTTATACTCTTGCCTGCAGGACTAGACTCAGCTAGTCCAACTCTTCTAAACACATAATCTCACAAGGCAAGCACATAATCATTCACCTCTCTTCACTACTATCGATACAATAATTCTCAACCTCGCCCAGCTCCAGTCTCCATTTCTGATCCCTCTCTTTGGCACACCCATATGGGAACGGCTATCACCGTTGCGATGCCTTTACTTGACTAGATGTACTCTGCACCTTCTCACTGATGTCTGTACAGTACACTATGCAGTATCACAGAAGACAACAACTATGTAAGGGAATAACGAGCTTTAACAAATAAAAGATCAAGATGTATGACACTCAGGGCCGTATTTGCCACTAGGCACTTGAGGGCACGTGCCTAGGGCGGCGGGATGCGGGGGGGCGCCCTTGAGCTAGGTTTTTTCCTTTTTTTCTTTTTTTTTTATTTTATAAAACTCCGGGGTCAAGTTTCCGCCCCCCCTCCTCCCTCCCCCCTTCCCGCCCCCCCCCTCCTCCCTCCCCCCTTCCCGCCCCCCCCCTCCTCCCTCCTTCCCGCCCCCCTCCCTCCCTCCCTGAAGACGTAATACTCACCTTCCTCCAGCGGTGGCTGCAACTGCGTCTCAGCGCCGTCCTGTCTTCAGCGGTCACATGGTACCGATCATTAAGGGTGATGAATATGCGCATATTCATCACCCTTAATTAGCGCTACCATGTGACCGCTGAAGACAGGAAGGAAGACGCTGAGATGCCAGGAAGTTCTGTGCTGCGCGCCGGTGAGAGGTAAGTATGACAGGGAAAAAAGTGGGGTGCCGTGCACACAGGGGAGGAGGATGGGGAGCCATGCATACAGGGGAGAAGGATGGGGAGCCGTGCATACAGGGGAGAAGGATGGGGAGTCGTGCATACAGGGGAGAATGATGGGGAGCCGTGCACACAGGGGAGAAGGATGGGGAGCCGTGCATACAGGGGAGAAGGATGGGGAGCCGTGCATACAGGGGAGAAGGATGGGGAGCCATGTACACAGGGGAGAAGGATGGGGAGCCGTGCACACAGGGGAGAAGGATGGGGAGCCGTGCATACAGGGGAGAAGGATGGGGAGCCGTGCATACAGGGGAGAAGGATGGGGAGCCATGTACACAGGGGAGAAGGATGGGGAGCCGTGCACACAGGGGAGAAGGATGGGGAGCCGTGCATACAGGGGAGAAGGATGGGGAGCCATGTACACAGGGGAGAAGGATGGGGAGCCGTGCACACAGGGGAGAAGGATGGGGAGCCGTGCATACAGGGGAGAAGGATGGGGAGCCGTGCATACAGGGGAGAAGGATGGGGAGCCGTGCATACAGGGGAGAAGGATGGGGAGCCATGAACGCAGGGGAGAAGGATGGGGAGCCATGAACGCAGAGTGGGAGGATGGGGGAGCCATGAACGCAGAGTGGGAGGATGGGGGAGCCATGAACGCAGAGTGGGAGGATGGGGGAGCCATGAACGCAGGGGAGAAGGATGGGGGAGCCATGAACGCAGGGGAGAAGGATGGGGAGCCATGAACGCAGAGTGGGAGGATGGGGGAGCCATGCTTGCAGGGGAGAAGGATGGGGGAGCCATGAACGCAGGGTGGGAGGATGGGGGAGGCATGAACGCAGTGTGGGAGGATGGAGTATAAATATGGAGTATAAATACTGGGCCCTATAAGGGGGACACAGTGTGAGAGGACAGTGTGAAGAGGGGACTGGTATAGAAAGGAGAGGACAGTGTGAAGAGCATGTACCATAAGAGGGACAGTGTGGGGGTCATACTTTGTGCAGACAATATAGTGAGGGGCAATTTTTTATTTGGGAGCATTATAATGACACTTGTATCTTTAAGGGCGTCATGTGGAGACTTTCTGCAAAAGAGCGGCGAAGATGGAAGTCTGCAGAGACGGCTGTGGATGAGAAAACTCATCATGGGATCTGGACAAGATGAAGAAAAGGAGAACGGCTCCAGAGGCGACGTCATCTATCAGGTACCTGGATGTAAATGTTATTTGTGATGCTAACTCTCATGTTTTTATATATGTTAGGAGATTTAAAGGGACACTGTCACCTGAATTTGGAGGGAACAATTTTCAGCCATAGGGGTGGGGTTTTCGGGTGTTTGATTCACCCTTTCCATACCCGCTGGCTGCATGCTGGCTGCAATATTGGATTGAAGCTCATTCTCTGTCCTCCGTAGTACATACTGTACCTGCACAATCTGCAATCTTGCCTTGCGCAGGCGTGTACTATGGAGGACAGAGAATGAGCTTCAATCCAATATTGCAGCCAGCATGCAGCCAGCGGGTAAGGAAAGGGTGAATCAAACACCCGAAAGCCCCGCCCCTATGGCTGAAAATTGTTCCCTCCAAATTCAGGTGACAGAGTCCCTTTTAAAGGGGATGTCCAGGCTTGTGATGAGTCTGCAGTCATTCTTTGTGACTGCAGACTTCTGAATTCTCACAGTGCACACTGCACGCTGTCAGGATTCTCTCATGCTGGGGATTTACATTAATGCGATCACGTGCTGACTAGACATGCGTGACCTCCGTCAATGAAAATGAACTGAGCGAGGCCGGGCACATCTAGTCAGAATGTGGTCAGAAGTCTACAAATCACATACTTGTGCTGACATGACCGTCCACCGGCAAGGGAGAATCCTAAAAGTGCAGTGCATGCGTTGTGAGAATTCAGAAGCTGCGATGTCAGGATTCAGCTCTGCAAGTTCCAGTAGTCGTCACATGGACACGTCACTCATATGCGATTTTTCAGACTTAGGGTGTGTGTCCACGTTCAGGATTGCATCAGGATTTGGTCAGTATTTTACATCAGTATTTGTAGCCAAAACCAGGAGTGGGTGATAAATACAGAAGTGGAGCATATGGTTCTATTATAGTTTTCCTCTAATTGTTCCACTCCTGGTTTTGGCTACAAATACTGATGAAAAATCCTGACCAAATCCTGATGCAATCCTGAACGTGGACACATACTCTTATGGTCCTGCGACATCGAGCTTCTCTTCTGCTTCTCTTAGTTTTTCACTGAACATTGAGAGCATTAGGGAGAGGAGCTCGTGGGTACATGACTGAGTGTGCAAATCACATATGTCCTTGGCGGAGGGGGGGCACCAAAATGAATTCTTTCCCCGGGTGCCAGAAACCCTAGATACACCTCTGCTGGTATGCTACTGCGAGCGGTGATTACCGGGTGCGGTGGAGGGAGGTCTGTGCACAGGCAGTGAGGCAGGGACTGAGGGTGTGCACAGAGAGGATGGAGACCCGGAGACTGCCCGTCCCAGTCTACGCCGTAGCCTAGAGCCCTCATTATCATAGGAATATGGCAGTTAATAAATTGCTTTTCTGAAGCTTTATAGTGTAGTTTTAGGTCAGGGAGGGTTGGATAGGGATGAGCTAGCAAGGTGCAGGGACAGGTAATGATGGCTACTTGCGAACATGTGCGGCAATTGCGGTTTTGCACTTACGATGATACATAAAACACTGCTAGTAGTGTTTTTTCTCATTGCTGCAAGTACCGCATTTGCCGGATGGCGGCAAAACCGCAAGAGCCGCACATGTCTGTAAGTCCCATAGGGAATGAATGAGGCCGAACGCAGTGTTGCCCTAAGTGATCCATTACGCGGCAGATGCGGAAAAACTGTCGGATCTGCTGCAAAAGGCGACTTTCACATCAGCGATTTTTGCCAAAGTCACTGCCGATAGTGTCATACTCACCAAAGGGGGAGGCAGCACTAAAAGTGCCTAGGGCAGCAGAAACTCTAAATACGGCCCTGATGACACTACATACGTTTGTTCTGCAAATGACAAATATCGTTCACATTTTAAGAACCTTTCCTTTTGGTTATAGAGAAACAATATTTGTCGGTGACAGTATGACTGTCAATCCTCTGAAATTTCACAAAAAAAACCTTTAATGGTTTTACACCCAAGTAAGCTATGCTATGTAGCTAGTATATGCCATAGTCACAGAGCTGTGGTGGTCTAACCTTTGGAGCTTCTTTCTCTGTGCATCCTATGCCTTTTTTTCAATGGGCTCCTATTGTGGACAGATGCCAAGGCATTCATCCAGACTGTGGCCACTGCAAGACTTAAGCCTCATTAACTTATATGCCCAACAAAAACATTGTTTGTACTCTTAGCCTATGCCATGGGTTTGCCTAACCATATTTTTCTGCTGCCATTTTACAAAACGTGTAGCAAAGACACACAGGCTCCTTTTGTAAGAACACTAACTAGGCTGCTCAACACAATTTAGAGCTTTCCAATTTGAGATAAAACCCTTTCCCCCACTCCAGTTTATTTATTCTAAAACAAATTGTGCTTTACTCACCCTCTCTGGGTCCAGCACCGAGTCAGCACTGCTGCTCCAAGTGTCTATTATTGTCTGCAGCGCTGACATCACATCAATAGTGCTGCAGAGAACAAGTGAGCTCAGAGGTCTTGACGTTAATTCTGCAACACTAGCAGACTCTGTTAGATCCTGGTCAATTGCCTAGAGCCCCCACTCTCCTAGGCCAGTCTCACACGTCCAGATAATTCCGGTACCGGAATTATCAGTGTCCGCGTGCTTACCTTGAACATCAGTGTGGCACACGTGCGGCAGCCGTGTGCCGACTGGGTACCATACGGAGCGTGCAGGAGACAGCGCTAGAGATAAGCGCTGTCCCCTGCATCTGGTGCTGAAGCCGCCATTCATATCTTCTCTCCAGCAGCGTTCGCTAGAGAGAAGATATGAAAAAAAAATTTTTTTTGTGTGTTTAAAATAAAGATCCCTGTCCCCTCCCCCCTCCCACCCCCTGTGCGCCCGCCCGCTGTTACTAAAATACTCAACCGGCTCCCTCGAAGCGTCCTCTCCGCGCCGCACCTTCTCCAGTATGAGCGGTCACGTGGTGCCGCCCATTACAGTCATGAATATGCGGCTCCACCCCTATGGGAGGTGGAGCCGCATATTCATGACTGTAATCGGCGGCCCCACGTGACCACTCATACAGGAGAAGCTGGCGCTGAGAGGAAGCTGCGAGGGAGCCGGGTGAGTATTTTATTAACAGGGGGCGGGCGCACAGGGGGTGGGAGGGGGTTGGGGACAGGGAACTTTATTTTAAACACGAAAAAAAAAGAAAAAGGATTTTTCATATCTTCTCTCTAGCGAACGCTGCTGGAGAGAAGATATGAATGGCAGCTTCAGCACCACGCTGGGGGGACAGCGCTTACTGTGGCGCTGTCTCCTGCACTGCACACGGACAGCGTCCGTGTGCGGTACGTGTTTTACACGGACCCATTGACTTTAATGGGTCCGTGTAATCTGTGCGCTCCCACGAACACTGACATGTCTCCGTGTTTTGCACACGGACACACGGTCCGTGAAAACACGCTGACATGTGCAGAGACACATTGATTTCAATGTGTCTACATGAGTCAGTGTCTCTGGTACGTGAAGAAACTGTCACCTCACGTACCGGAGCCACTGACGTGTGAAACCGGCCTTAGGGGACACAAGCATTTCTGTTCTGGAGGTAAAACTGCTTAAAGGGAACCTGCCACCCCCTAGGGCCTATTAAGGTAAAAGAGCCACTTTCAGCAGCTCTAAGGCTGCATTCTGTGAAGGTGGCTCTTATGTTTTTGCTCCCTAATAATGCTGAAATAATTACTTTTATAAATTTTGTGCCATACTTCTATTGAGTCAGGGAGGTATGATTTCTCCCTGACTCCGCTACCTTGCAGCCGTTCATCATCCCACCGGGTGCTGCCTCCTGTCTGTCTTGTGCCGTCACCAGCGCTCTGCAATTATTTCTCATGCATGCACCGTGCGCGCTGCCCTGGAACTTACAACAAGTGATGTAAGTAGATCGCACCTGCGCACAGCGCCAGATTCCCAGCCCCACAGTGTGAATACATCATAACACACTGTGAGACGGGATCTGGGGCCTCCGCTGTGCGCAAGCGCAATCTACTTACATCACTTGATGTAAGTTCCAGGGCAGCGCACAAGGTGCATGCCTGAGAAATAATTGCAGCACGCAGGCGCCAGTGACGGCACAAGACAGAGGAGGCGGTGCCCGGTGGGATGATGGACAGTGAGGCGCTTGAGTCAGGGAGAAATCATACCTCCATGACTCAATAGAGGTGTGGCGCGAAATTTATAAAAATGATTATTTCAGCGTTCCTAGGGATACTAGGCATAAGGGCCACCTTCACAGAATGCAGCCTTAGCACTGCTGAAGGTGGCTCTTTTACCTTACTAGGCCCTGCGGGGGTGACAGGTTCCCTTTAAAGACCTTTGGTAACATCACGATCATCTTACCATAATGTCACCAAAGGTCCATTAACTGCAGGAGACTAGGGGATCTGAAGAGGAGACAGGCTGGTATGCACTATATGTGCAGTGCATCTATATTTACTAGTGATGAGCGAATGTACTCGTTACTTGAAATTTCCCGAGCACGCCCGGGAGTCCTCCGAGGATTTTTTAGAGCTCGGAGATTTAGTTTTTTTCACCGCAGCTGAATGATTTACAGCTACTAGCCTGCTTGATTACATGTGGGGATTCCCTAGCAACCAGGCAACCCCCACATTTACTTAGCCTGGCTAAAAGCTGTAAATCATTCAGCTGAGGAAAACTAAATCTCCAAGCACTAAAAAATACTTGGAGGACACCCGAGCATGCTCGAGAAATCTCAAGTAACGAGTATATTCGCTCATCACTAATATTTACATGTGTATGTGGCTGTGCAGTGTGTGTCTAATACACGTGTATGTGCAGTGTGTGTGAGGACTAGTGATGAGCGAATTTGATCGAGTCCCTGCTTATTTGGCAAGCTACACAACAACAAAACAGGCTCTCCATACCTATGTTGGGACTGTGACACAGTCGCGACATATGCAGCTGCGGCGCCAATCAGCCGGCGCGCTCCATGTATCTGGGTTCCCTCTGCAGCTCATTTGGTAAGCGCTATAGCTTGCCGAATAAGCAGGGACCCAATCAAATTCGCTCATCTCTAGTGATGACATGACTAGATTTGAATAAAAGTAGATTTTTTTGTTCAAGAATAAATGTGGATTGTTGTTTGTGGAAAAAAAAATAAGACATTCCCCGAAAATAAGACCTAACCCATCTTTTAGAGCCCCCCAAAAATATAAGACCCAGTCTTATTATCTGTTAAACATGGTAGAATTCACTTGAGAACGGTGTTCCCTATAAAACTTCAAATACAGCTTCCAAATATATGGATATGACTCTCCTTAGATGTTGCTAATACCATTTTAGCACAATATCTACTCTAAAAGGAATTTGCCCAATATTCTACTTTTCAAAGACCATTCGCACAGCTGTGACACCACTAGGTTAAACCTTGCAGTAAAATATCCACATATTATTGGCATGCCTCCACCACTATATACAGTGTAGCACATTCAGCTTTTGTTTGACCAATGAATTTAAAAACCTTATATGGAAGAAATCCATGGATAAGAAAAATAGTTGACAATTAATAAGGAGAAACGTACACCATCACCTGGCTGCTATGGATAAGAAAAACATTAAAGAATAGATGTTAATTCATAAACCTCGCCACTAAGTTTCCATTGGTATTTACCCTTATTGGTTGCCAAACAACTAAATCATTGTGAAGTGACATCCACAAATTACTGGGCGCAACGTAAGAGGGGAGATCCCAAACAACATTTAGCATGGCCCCGGAATACTAATTAAACAGGGGTGGCATTAATACAGTTAAAGCACACAAGTTTCTGAAGTGGCAGAGAATGCCAACTAATGTAAGAGCTTATGATGAAGCAATGCTATTGTGGTTTCATGCCAGAGAAAAACGAACAATTATAAATCGGGATAATAGACACCAGGTCACCATATTAAGTGAAATAATTTTTTAGAAAGTAACTTTTGAGAGCTATTTTTTTATGTCATCATAGCATGCCATCCAGACCATAGGAAGTCAAGAGTGGCATTGATAGCCAAAACAACAGAAAATGCAGACAGCATTGTCTTCAAAGTAAATATCCTTCTTACTTTTAATAAAACAATATAAAGTGACACAATATAAAACACAAAATACTATTTGCACATACAAACAACATATAAAGCTGCGTGCTGGTACCAATGCTAAATCTGTATTCATCAATGCAAAAACAAAGAACATTGAAACAAGCAACATCAAATATGTGCATCTCCCCTTGCTATGGGGACACCATGTATTTGAAGGATTACACTCCTATTTTACCTTGAGACATATGTTGCACAACTCCACCCTCTTGAAGCAAAACTTGAAAGCTTTCCAACATAGGACCACACACAAGACTCTACAGGTTGCATTGTGCATGATTTCTTGCTAGAGGCCTTCCCAGCAAAGCAACTAGTTAATTTCATATTAAATACCCACTTTCATATGGATGGCGACACATGTTAAAACAAATACTAACTAGGAGGTTCAGGAAAGCTGAAAAATGTGCAAGACCAAAAACCATTAGATGCAACATACCGTACTTAAAAAGAAAACATTAAATACACGGCGCACCATATGTACTGCCGCAACACAACATGACAAAATGGTAACAAGTAACACGTAAGAAAGGCTTTCTTACCTTCAACCCAAAGCTCCTCCACATTAGTCTCTAGATTCGCTGCTCGTAATCCTACCGCAAAAGCACCAAATATCAAGAGGCCCACAACCAAAAATTTTCCGCAGTTTTTTTGTATGTAGCAACCAAGTTTAAATAACAGTCTTTGAAACATCGCTCTGAGCCATAGAGGCGCTTTCCTGCCCGTGGCCTTCCCCTATGGAATATAAAAAAAAAAAAACAATAAATGTAATTTAATGTCAGACAAAGCTTCCGAGGTGACATTGGTCATGAAATACATATTTTTTTAGTCTATCCAAGGAAATAGGAGCCTAGGAGCCGTACTGTAGAATCATGTCGTCTAATGGCCATTGACCATGATGCATGTGTTATGACTGTCCCCTACATAAAGGGATATTTATTAACTGTAATCAGAGGCAACTATCATGGCATAGCCTGGGTAAAGGTAGTTTCTGATTGGTTATTTGTCACTTTCATATCATGTTGACACAAGTCACTTCAACTGGTGTAGATCACAGCAGGTCATCTTTTGCTACTGAAAAGGAAGGAAGGCCTTCAGTGGCGGAAACAGTGATTGTTGTATTCTCACTACACTGGCACCATCATCTCATGGCTGACAGGTATAGCCACCCAGGTGGTGACCGGCACGATGTCTCACTGGGTATTGCCATATAGACAGCATGTTTAGTAAAGCAACTGATTGACCAATTCTACTTTTTTTTGGCAGCAATATAGTATACCCTGATATATGTATATAGATCTATTGTGGTGGCAGCAGTGTCCATTTAGTACCAGGGGTGCAACTGCTTTCTGGAAACAGATTTTTATATCCAACCCGCTACCCATCATCACTGGCTGTTTGTGGTACTATCAATCTATGTATTTGGTTAGAAAAGCTTTTCTTGCTACTGGATTTCATTTAAAGAGGATTTGTCACGAGGTTTCACAATACAAATTGCAACCATCATTATATAGAGCCCTTAGACCTGGTCACAGTTACCCACACAATTCATGTCATATTGAAAGTATAATCTTCACATTAAGATTTGCATTTTATGAAAAATCACATCTTAATAACAGCCACGAAAACTTTCAAAAAGGATTACACAACCGTTCTTACATAGATTTTCAAAGAAAGTACATGGTTAAGCAAGCACACAGTAATGACACCAGGTTTCTAATGATGTATGCAGCAGTAATCTGGGGACAAATTCTGCAGAAAACAAGAACAGCATCTACAGGAAGACAGTGGAAGTCCTGGAAAGCATGTTTCCACATTAGCAGCAGCACTATCTACTGACTATACACGTGGTTACAATGTACACATGGGCTAGTAGTAATGTCCACAGCAGATTGGCCCTATGGAGCTCACAACAACATTAGTGAACGGAAGAGGGCAGCCACATGGTCTATCCTTGTGAGGAGTAAAAAGGGGGACTGCTCCCTGTGGCAGACACATAAACAGGATGTATATACAGGCGGGTATATACAACCTGTCTGCAGAGAGGAGGTCCCTCCTCACCTCCTATACATAACATTGCTATACAGGCGGCACACATGCACACTGCTCAGTCCTACTCTCCAGGGCAGGATTTATGAATGGCGCTGGAGCACCGCTACATTGGACCCAGTGCAAGATCCTACAGCTCTAGTACTTAGTGCACGATCCTTACAGCTCTAGTACCCACTGCACGATCCCTACAGCTCTAGTACCCACTGCACGATCCCTACAGCTCTAGTACCCACTGCACGATCCCTACAGCTCTAGTACCCACTGCACGATCCCTACAGCTCTAGTACCCACTGCACGATCCCTACAGCTCTAGTACCCACTGCACGATCCCTACAGCTCTAGTACCCACTGCACGATCCCTACAGCTCTAGTACCCACTGCACGATCCCTACAGCTCTAGTACCCACTGCACGAGCCCTACAGCTCTAGTACCCACTGCACGAGCCCTACAGCTCTAGTACCCACTGCACGAGCCCTACAGCTCTAGTACCCACTGCACGAGCCCTACAGCTCTTGCACCCACTGCACGAGCCCTACAGCTCTAGTACCCACTGCACGATCTCTACAGATCTAGTACCCACTGCACGACCCCTACAGCTCTAGTACCCACTGCACAATCCTTACAGGTCTTGTATCTAGAGCGCATCCACTGCACGATCCCTACAGCTCTAGTACCCACTGCATGATCCCTAGTACTTAGTGCACAATATAGTACTTAGTGCACGATCCTTACAGGTCTTGTATCTAGAGCACATCCACTGCACAATCCCTACAGCTCTAGTACCAACTGCACGATCCCTACAGCTGTAGTTCCCATTCCACAATCCCTACAGCTCTAGTACCCACTGCACGATCCCTACAGCTCTAGCACCCACTGCACGATCCCTACAGCTCTAGCACCCACTGCACGATCCCTACAGCTGTAGTTCACAATCCCTACAGCTCTAGTACCCACTGCACGATGCCTACAGCTCTAACACCCACTGCACGATCCCTACAGCTCTAGTATCTAGAGCACATCCACTGCACGATCCCTACAGCTCTAGTACCCACTGCACGATTTCTACAGCTCTAGTACCCACTGCACAATCCCTACAGATCTAGTACCCACTGTACGATCCCTACAGCTCTAGTACCTACTGCACGATCCCTACAGATCTTGTACCCACTGCACGATCTGTACAGCTCCATTACATACTGCACAATCCCTACAGCTCTGCTACACAGGGCATGATCCCTACCACTCTAGCACTCACTGCACGATCACTACAGCTCTTACATACTGCACGATCCCTACAGCTCTCACATAGTGCACGATCCGACCAGCTCTAGTATCCACTGCACAATCCCTACAGCTCTCGTATCTAGAGTACATCAATTGCACAATCCCTACAGCTGTTACAGTGCACGATCCCCACAGCTCTATTACATAGTGCATGATCCCTACAGCTCTTGTAGCTAGAGCACATCCACTGCACGATCCCTGCAGCTCTAGTACCCACTGCACGATCCCTACAGCTCTAGTACCCACTGCACGATCCCTACAGATCTAGTACCCACTGCACGACCCCTACAGCTCTAGTACCCACTGCACGATCCTTACAGGTCTTGTATCTAGAGCGCATCCACTGCACGATCCCTACAGCTCTGGTACTCACTGCACGATCCCTACAGCTCTAGTACCCACTGGATAATCCCTACTACTTAGTGCACAATATAGTACTTAGTGCACGATCCTTACAGCTCTTGTATCTAGAGCACATCCACTGCACAATCCCTACAGGTCTAGTACCAACTGCACGATCCCTACATCTGTAGTTCCCATTCCACAATCCCTACAGCTCTAGTACCTACTCCACAATCCCTACAGCTCTAGTACCTACTGCACGATCCCTACAGCTCTAGCACCCACTGCACGATCCCTACAGCTCTAGCACCCACTGCATGATCCCTACAGCTGTAGTTCACAATCCCTACAGCTCTAGTACCCACTGCACGATCCCTACAGATCTAGTACCTACTGCACGATCCCTACAGATCTTGTACCCACTGCACGATCTGTACAGCTCCATTACATACTGCACAATCCCTACAGCTCTGCTACACAGGGCATGATCCCTACCACTCTAGCACTCACTGCACGATCACTACAGCTCTTACATACTGCACGATCCGACAAGCTCTAGTATCCACTGCACAATCCCTACAGCTCTTGTATCTAGAGTACATCAATTGCACAATCCCTACAGCTGTTACAGTGCACGATCCCCACAGCTCTATTACATAGTGCATGATCCCTACAGCTCTTGTAGCTAGAGCACATCCCCTACAGCTCTATTACACAGTGCACGATCCCTACAGCTCTTGTATCTAGAGCACCTCGATGGCACGATCCCTACAGCTCTATTACACAGTGCACGATCCCTACAGCTCCAGTACCCAGTGCAGCCTCCTGCGACATTCTGACCTGCTGTAACACTACTATTTACTCCCTCTCATTAACCCCCTAGGAACCAGAGCACACTTCACCTCTGAGATCTGCTGGAGGGCGAACGTCGCATCACAGTAGCTCGGCCGCTGCAGATAGTCCCGGTCCGGCGGCCCCGTAGTCCTGTGATGTGGGTCTCTGTTGCGCCCCCTCCTCCTGGCTACCCTCGGCCGGGCAGCTGGCTCCCCACTGCCCTGTGGCTCAGTAGCATAGGCAGCCAGGGCCATGTTGTGGCCGGATTGTGGCCGCAGCTTTTGCGACTTGTGCACTCCGCTTTGCCCCTTAGGTTTAGCTGGGTGGTGATGGGAAGGCTTCTTGTTCGTTGGCTGGCACAGCGCGAGTCTTCATGCTTCTCCCGGCGAGCTGGTGGAGGAGGGCGGCGAGTCACACTTTGCGCCTTCCATCCCCACATTTCGCGATCCGGAGGTCTGAGCCGCTTCCCACATTCAGAGTGTTTGTTTCTGTGGAAGGTGGAGAGTAGAGGGAGTAGGGGCGCTCCTGCACTCGCTCACAGACAGACCCCAGCCAGCCCGAGGAGCATGGAAGCAGCTAATCCCACACTGGGCACGCTGGAGAGTAGCTTCCCTGGGTAGCAGCAGATCCGTGACTGGGGCCCTGCTGGGAGACTGGCTCAGCTGCCTGTGCCTCCACTCTTTCTCCCTGGCTCTCTCCTTGCTTCAATAGATGAGATGTAGCAGAAGGGGGGAGGGAGAGGAAAGCTCGCTCTCTCCATTTGGAGAAAGAGAAAAGGAGGGGAGAATGTGGAGAGAGCCGCCCCCGGGGCCGTCAGATGGCTGGCAATTCGCTCATACCATTGGCTGAAGCGCAGCAAAAAAATACTCAACAAACATGACTATTATTAGCTGCTTAGCAACAGCTCACCAAAGTAGAGGGACCACCCAGGCAGCCAGGACTTGTGTGTGTATCTCCCAGCTTCAGGGGGAGTCTTAAAGAGCACCAACCCTTCCTCGCATGCAAGCCGACAGGAACCAGCTTCCCCCTCTGTCCTCGGCTCTCCGGCTTCACTCGGTGATAGCTGCTTTCCTCCTTCTCCACTTAGTACTTTTTCTGCCTTCTCTTCCCAGGCTTTACACTATTCTCAGCTTTCCTTCTTCACTGTTCTGTTTTCGATCTTCAAGATTTGTCCTATTTTCTGCCTTCTCTTCTGCTCCAGTCTCTATGTCGGTCTGCTTGCTTATTTCTTGATCTCCAGTTTCTGGACTTCTCTGCTTTCCCCTTCTTCATCAGTCCCTAATTTTCCTCTTAGTCTTCTGTTTTTCCATTCCTGTGCTTACCCTTACCCATGTTTCCTTCCTCTGTCTTTTCCCTTCCTTTTTCTCTTCTTCAGTCCCCTTTTATCTGCTTTCTTCTAGCTCCTGTCTCTATGCTTGCCTCTAGTTCCTCTCATATTTTCTCTAACTTTTGCTTTCCCTTTTGTTCTTTATTCTGTATACTTATGATCTCCGTCTGCAGTCTCTTCATCTTTTTCTGCTCTGCTTTCCGTTGTCTGGAGTCTCTCCAGTAATCTTTGATTTCGCATCATTCTGTTTTCCCTTTCTCTAGTCTCTGATTTTCCTCTGTCTCTTCACTTTTCTCTTTTCCTTTTATCCAGTCTTTATAGTAATCTGTGCTTTACCTCTTCTCTGTTCGCTTTAGTTTTAGCTGTCTCTGGAATCTTCACTTTCTCTCTGTGTCTTCCAGTCTCTGAAGTAGTCTCTGCTTTCCTTCTCTGTTTTCTTCATTTTTCTCTGCTTTCGCTCTTTCCCAAAAGTCTATGATTTCCCTTTGTCTTCTCCTAGTTGTCTCTCTGTTCACCCTTCTCTGTCCTCTTCACTTTTCTTTGCTTTCCCGGTCTCCATCCAGTCTCTTCTCTTTTCTCTATATGCCTCTTCTTGTCTGCTCAGTAGCCTCTGTTCTCCTGTCTCTTCACATTGCTTTTTCATGTTCTTTAGTTACTCTGGTCCCTTCTTTTCCTGATTAGTGTATAAGCCCTTTGTTTTCCAGTTTCTATCCTTTCACATATCTTTCACTTCTGTCTCTGCCCTTATTTCTGCCTTCCCCTCTTCTTAAATCCATAGATACTTTTCTTTCCTTTCCCTCATTGTCTCCAGTATCTACATTTTCCTCAACTTTCTCTTCTCAACTCAGAGCAGCCTTATAGGTCATAGTTCTAAAAAACAGGCCTGGCCAAAGAAAGACTTTTGTGTCAAAGTTACTTTACACGTTCCCATCTAGTGGGAACTCTTCAGAGATCCTTTAAAGAGGCGCCTTGGCCCCAAGCTGAAACAAATACTGGGAGGTCCAGCTTGAATTCCCAGGCTTGCACAAATAATGACACAGTGCTTGTGGGAGAAGTACTGGGAAGTGCCAGATTTTTTCTTTCTTTTCTTCTAACATTCCATTTGCAGGAAAATAAAAAGGCACCCCTTCCAAACCAGCCTACAGTGATAGCTATCATCCTACCAGCTTGATATATTTTTATATAAGCAAATATGCAGTAAATGTAACCCCTTATTACCCCCATATAATTCATCGCTGTGACTTTCGTCCCACAGCATGCTATGGGTTAACGACCCACCACACGTTATGCTCTAGAATTCCAATGGAACACATGATAGAGATTTGTGGCAAGGATGTATGCTACAGCAACCATATCCCCCTGTAATATATTATGTATGTATTTTGGTACTGATTCATTGTGCGTGTAGAAATGATGTTTTAACTGTTGCTATTCCAAATAGTTCATATATATTTTATTATTAGAATTTCTTGATAGAATTCTGGTACTTTACATAATAAAGTAAATAGAGGCTTTTTTCTCTAAGCTATCATCTATAATTTTCTGTTAACCTACATAAGGTTTTAACTATGCATCAAAAAGTTACCCGCACAAGTTCACTTGGGCCTCTTGTAGACACAGCTGGCTGCCTCAGAAAAGAATTATTACCTGTCTTTAGTGACACTTTGCTGCAAAATGATGTCACATGAAATCTGAGTAAATGGGAATAAGCTATACTAAATATATTATGTGCTGACATTTTGAACTGAGGTGAACAATGTCTTAGCCTCCTCTTTAAAAGTCTAGTAAAGTAAATCTTTGTCTTATGCAATCTTTATATCAAAAGCACATAACCCTTATAGAAATCTATGCTCTCTGTATCCAGAATATGGCACCCATAGCCTGCTTTGGAGTCATACATTGCCTCAGAGGCACACAAAGTGGTTTTCTTTTTGTATGATTCTGGGAGAAAAAATATGTTGGCATGCTTCAACAAATGCCATGCCAGAGATATTCTCCTCTAAAAACATTGCTTCTTGAGTAAAATGCCCCCGTGGTGTCCACAGGTTTATGATCAGGACCAGATGGGATGTACGCGCCAAAGTACCGAGCCTGTACTCATGACGATTCCGTGTGCTTGGACCCTTAAAGTGAATGTTTGCCTTTTGTAAAGCCTTATAAGATTCAAACTGAAATTCCATAGGACGTTTATGCAAAGAGTGTTTAGGGTATGTTCACACAAAGGTTTTTTTTTACGTGGGTGGATTCTGAAGTGGACCTGCTTCAAAATGCACATAAACAAAAAAGCTTCAAATACTCTTTGCCCTGATTGAACAAGCACTTTTTGTCAATCTTTTTGGTATAAAACGGCTTGAAATGTCTTAAAATGTGTGCGCAACTCATAGCTGCAAAATAATTTCTGTCTTTGGCATTTTTACCTGGCCAGTAGTGATGAGTGAACGTGCTCGTATAAGGTGTTATCCAAGCATGCTCGTTCGTGTGCTATCGTCTTTGGCTTGCTCAAGAAATATGGTCGAGTCCCTGCGGCTGCATGTCCCGCGACTGTTCAACAGTCGCAACACATGCGGGGATTGCCTAATAAACAGGCAATCCCCACGTGTGTTGTGGCTGTCAGACAGCTGCGAGACATGCAGGAACGGGGACAAACATATTATTCGAGCAGACTCGGTTAGCAAATGAGCATGCTCGGATAACACTTTGTCCGAGCACGTTCGCTCATCACTACTGGCCAGCTCTGAAAAGGATTGGTAAAGGGAGTGGAGCTTATGCGGAAGGGGAGCTGGTGAGCTTAGGCTACTTTCACACTAGCGTCGTACGCCGCACGTCGCAATGCGTCATTTTGGTGAAAAAACGCATCCTGCAAAGTTGGCTGCAGGATGCGTTTTTTCCCCATAGACGACTAACATTAGCGACGTATTGCGACGCATTGCCACACGTCGCAACCGTCGTGCGACGGTTGCGTCATGTTGTGGCGGACCGTCGGAACAAAAAAAGTTCCATGTAACTTTTTTTGTGCGTCGTGTCTGCGATTTCCGACATACGCGGCCGGAACTCCGCCCCCTCCTCCCCGCAACTCACAATGGGGCAGCGGATGCGTTGTAATAATGCATCCGCTGCCCCAGTTGTGCTGCGTTGTCACAGGATGCGTTGGTACGTCGGCCTGACGCACTGCGACGGGTCGACGCCGATGCTAGTGTGAAAGTAGCCTTATCCAGCAAATTCATCAAAATTCATGCCACAAAAGTAACATAAATTGCAACAGCAAAGCACTCCAATCATTTGACATGCAAAACTCCAGTCTTGATGAATTGGGGCCTATCAATACTCTTTTATGTGTATATTTTAAGGGTATGTGCACATGTTGCGGATTCTCTGCGTATCCGCAGCGTTTTTTACAGTGCAGAAATGCTGCAGATCCGCAATTGATTTACAGTACAATGTAACAATGTAAATCAATGAGAAAAAAATGCTGTGCAGACTTTGCGGAAAATCCGCTGCGGAAACGCTGCGGTTTAAAAGAAGTAGCATGTCACTTCTTTTTTGTGAATCTGCAGCGTTTTTGTACCCATTCCATTATAGAAAACCGCAGGGGTAAAAAACGCAGCAAATCTGCAAGAAAACCACAGCAAAAATGCACAAAAAACGCTGCGGAACCGCACAAAAAACGCGACAAATCCGCAGGTGCGTTTTCTTCCAGGAGAGGCAGAATCTGCACCAGAAATTCCTAAGCCTAATCCGCAACGTGTGCACATAGCCTAAAGCTTTAAAATCCATGTAAAAAGAAACCTGTGAAGTTACCCTTAGGATAGGTACACACAACAGTTTTCTCTACATCCAAGAAAAGCGGTCCAATTATGCCAATCAGATTCTGATCAGAGTTTGATCAGAGTGGGATCCGATATTCTCAGATGTGGAGAGAAAAAAAAGAGCGGTTTATCCAACCTGCTCCATCTACTCAGTCCATGAGAATCAAACCGTACTCGGATGTCATTCGAATGAGGTCTGATGTATTCTCAGGGCCCATAG
The DNA here is from genome assembly GCF_032444005.1 of Ranitomeya imitator. Classification (NCBI taxonomy): domain Eukaryota; kingdom Metazoa; phylum Chordata; class Amphibia; order Anura; family Dendrobatidae; genus Ranitomeya; species Ranitomeya imitator. The sequence goes on from NC_091282.1 coordinate 383,492,744, forward strand.
ACTTGCATGGACAATTTTGATCGGACACTCAGATCAAAATTGGATGTGCAAAGCCTCATAGAATAACATGTTACCAGTGCTATCCATGAAAAGGAAGAACAGCACTCGTCTGTTTTAAACGGTTGTGTGCACGAGCCCTAAAAGTGATTTTTGATATGGATATTGGAGTGGAATACTTAAATAACAAATTATGGGTTATTGCCATGTCAATCTTTCATGGCTAAGTTAGGAATAAGGCTCGGTCCACACTATGTCTGTACTCACTGTCAGCCATATACACTACAGGAAATGTGTGTCCGACAGTGTGCATTGTCAAGATGGATGCCAAGACATCCCTCCACCATTGTAAACAAATGTATACCACATAGCATACGTTTCTCTGCAGTAGTCTTCTGTATAGAAAAGCACACTCTGCTGTCCTTTACTGTACAGGTAAACAGTATCCAGTAGCATACTGGCCAGACAGAGGCTGAAAGAACAGACTTTTAGCCTTCGTCTGGTGAATAGATGCCTGTGGCGTCATTACAGTATACGTCAAGAAAAGCTCATGATGTATACTGTGGGATAGGCGTACGGACAGAATATGCGCCACCTAGCCTAACTCCATCTGGGCGCTAGCCATAGAAACAGCCAAGAGTTACACTTTTTTCCCATAACATCCATAGAAATGAATGGGAGTGAAAGAAACAGTAGCACAGTGACGAGCCACTCTGGATATTTCCATAGTCCCATCTCCACAGGTTGGCAACTGGATGAGCTATTTCCGTTTCAGCCATGAAAGGCAGAAAATGGAAATAACTCCAAAGGGATGGAAGTTCACAGAGGACAGAAATGCTGCCATTTGCAAAAGCACATCCACATGTTGCGGAAATTGATATGTGCAAAGGATTTTGAAATCGGCAGCATGTCAAGTTCTATGATGGATTTTTCACCTTTCCGTGTAGCAGGGTTGAATTCTGAGGTAAATCTGAATCAAAATCCACATGAAAGTAAGGCCATATGTATTTAGTCAGTATTTTACCTCAGTATTTGTAAGCCAAAACCAGGAGTGGAATAATCAGAGGAAAAGTATAATAGAAGCATATGTACCACTTCTGTATTATCACCCACTCCTGGTTTTGGCTTATAAATACTGAGGTAAAATACTGACCAAATACTGAACGTGTGAACGTAGTCTAACATGCAGATTTTGATGTGGATTTCCAACCTACCCTAAGGCCACGTTCAGTATTTGGTCAGTATTTTACATCAGTATCTGTAAGTCAAAACCAGGAGTGGAACAATCAGTGGAAAAGTATAATAGAAGCACGTCACCACTTCTGTATTTATCACCCTCTTCTGGTTTTGGGTTATAAATACTGAGGTAAAATACTGACCAAATACTGAACGTGTGAACGTAGTCTAACATGCAGATTTTGATGTGGATTTCCAACCTACCCCAAGGCCACGTTCAGTATTTGGTCAGTATTTTACCTCAGTATCTGTAAGTCAAAACCAGGAGTGGGTGATATATACAGAAGTGGTGACATGTTTCTATGATACTTTTCCTCTGATTGTCCCACTCCTGGTTTTAGCTTACAGATATTGAGGTAAACTACTGACCAAATACTGATGGTGTGAACGTGGCCTTACTACAACTCACGTCCAAGGGAGGTCCAGGTATCATGGCGCTTTCATTTTGTTGTAAAATATTACAACTACTCAAACTTTGATGCTAAGAAGACCTGGAATACCCTACAGCAGTATAATCCTGAATGTTGAGCTGAAAACACCAAACATTGCTAAATATAAGTCACTTGAAGACAAATGTAACTGTTTCCTAGCTGTCTGACACAATTCCTAAAAAGATCTGCAACTTTGTATCCTCACAAAGTCCTCTGCATGGAGTTGGACTACCGCAGAAGAAGATGTTCCAGCAGTGAGGGAGTTAACAGCAGCACTGTGTGTGTCCATTGAAGAAAAAAAACCTAAGCGTTGCTGGCGGGGAGGAGGGAGCTGAGGGGACAGGCCTGTGGGAGAGAGAAAAGCCGCCCGACCGGGGCGGGAATTCCGCCTGCGTCACGTGATGGACGGGCCCCCTGAGCAAGGCGCGCTCCCGGTCAGCAGCACTATGGCGTAGTGTAGACATGTGGAGAGCTCGGCGAGCCGGGCCACAAGGCTGCCACCCAAGCGCCCACGTCAGAGGGCACAGCACCGTGTATACGCGCACGCCATACTGCAGCGGTCCGGCGGCAGGACACATCAGCTTGTGAAGAAATACCTCACAAGCCATAATACATTCCTGAGAGGACACCTTACCTCATGACGCTACCCAATACCGTGACAGGAGCCCTCCTGTACCGTGTATACAGTAAGAGCATGTGCACAGGCGCCGACCACCACTGACCTGAGGAGCCCCCCACACACGTCACTTATATACCAGCAGAAAAACCTGAGGCAACGCGCGACATGTCTTTGAAGGAACTATCCACATTTGGGGATATTTTTAATGAAGTTAATGTATTTGGGAATAAAAACCATTTTTGCAATTGGATTTCATTAAACATGTTAGTGTTTGCCTTCTAAAGCCTCTGGTGCACTGAGCTCATTCACATTGAATGATGAGAGAGTTTGTCGCTTATTTGTCTTTCTGAGCGCTCAGCGGACCACAGTTGGATGTACCACGGAACAAAGTACCTGTAAAAGCCAAACAGGGCAGAATTAGTAAGGAAACCCAATTGCAAAAATTGTTCTATCCCCAAAAAAAAATACAAAAATAACCCTTTTCACCTATATGGCCGGCCTCACACTAGCGAGTTATACGGACGTATGAGAGGCGCAGAAAATACGGATTGCATACGGTACAATGATTCTCTATGCCCTAGCTCCTATCTGCCGTATTTTACGGATCCGTATTATACGGTCTTGTACGGCCGTAGAAAATTGCAGCATGCTGCGTTTGTCACCGTATTGCGCAAAAACTATGCCAATGAAAGTCTATGGGGCCAGAAAAATACGGATTACACACAGACCAGCAGTGTGACTTGCGAGAAATACGCAGCGGTGTTCTATAGAAAAGCCGGCAATTCAGTGCGGTGTACAGTAAAATCACACTGACAGGTTAGAATAGTCGGAAGGTATGGAATATTGTTTGTTTTTTTTACCTTTGTTTCAGATGACAAGGGTCTTCAGGTGGATTAAGAGTATAATAAACTATTAAAACACCATGTGTCTTTATTTCATTAAAATACTTTTTAATAATGTGTGTGTTTTATTAACCATTTCGCACTATTGGATTAATAATGGATAGGTGTCAGAATTGACGCCTCTCCATTATCAACCTGGTTTAATGTTATCTTACAATAGCAAGGTGACATTAACCCTTCATTACCCCATATCCCACCACTACCCCGGAGTGGGAAGAGAGAGGCCAAGTGCCAGAATAGGCGCATCTTCCAGCTGTGCCTTTTCTGGGGTGGCTGGGGGCAGATGTTTTTAGCCAGGGGGGGTCCTATAACCATGGTCCCTCTCTAGGCTATTAATATCTGCCCTCAGTCACTGGCTTTACTACTCTGGAGGAGAAAATTGCGCGGGAGCCAACGCCATTTTTTTTTCCAGGATTTAACCCTTTAATTTAATAGCTAGACACACCAAATTTTACACAGAGACACTTGTTACATTAGTAAAGAGGAATATGTAATAAAAGAAGGGATATGAGATGGTTTACGGTATGTAAACCAAAACCATGTCTCATATCCTGTCGGGTTTGTGAAGGAGGTAGGAAAAGCCGGCAATTAAATTACCGTCTTTTCTGCTATCTAGCGCTGAATTAAATATAAATAGAGTATATACATATATATATATATATATATATATGACTGTATATATGTTTTAATGAACATTTGAGCCCATGGATCCATTGTATGTCGGTTTTGCAAGCCTGTGAGAAAATCTCGCAGTACGACTTCCATACGGATTACATACGGAGGATGTCATGCGCAAAATACGCTGCCACACTCTGCCTACGGATGACATACAGATCACTATTTTGGGAACATTTCTGCGTATTACGGCCATAAAAATGGACCGTATTTTCATACGCTGAGTGTGACGCCGGCCTTTGTCACATATAAAATCACATTTGGACAACTGCATACTTGAAAATATACAGTAAATGTAAAGTATACATTATTCCTAAGATAGAAAATGACTGATTGCTGGGCATGTGATGGCTGGGACCCCAGCGATCTCTAGGATGGGGGCTATTTTGAGAGGCGTGAAGGTGCTTTACCTCCAATCCATGCACTGTCTATGGGACTGCTGGAAAAAGTCGACAACAGAGCTGCTATTACCGGCAGTCCCATCGACAATGAATAGAGCAGTGGTTGTATATGTGAAACTCCCAGATCCAGAGCCCCATTCTCAGAATCATTGGGGGTTACTGCAGTCGGACCCCCAGCGATAATTCAACTGTCCAATGGTCGGGGGATAACTTACTATTGGGAGTAATCCCTTAGGCGCTACATGCACATGTATTGGCAGTAGATTTTTCAGCCCCCAAAATCAGCGTTGGCAGGAAAAACGCTGGGTAAAACAGGAGTGTTTTTTTGTGTGCATATTTGATGCATTTTGCCTGTTTTGTTTCCCCATTCATTTGAATGGGTGATAAACACTGAGAAAAGGCTGAAAGAATTGGCCTGCTGCATATTTGATAAGCCGCTTTGAAGGTTCAACCTGCAAGGAGTAAATAAGCAGCATATGCAGGAGATTTCAGAAATCTCATTCACTTTTCTATTAATGGAAAACGAGTGTTTTTTTCCCCCATGGGGGAAAAAAATGTGCAAAAAATATAACGTGTGATCAAGCTCTTAAGGAGGGATGCTGCATTCATGAGGCTGTGAAGCCAGCCTTGCACACACGGATGTGTGAATGTGGCACAAGGCTTATAAGTACAGTGCCTTGTGAAAGTATTCGGCCCCTTGGAACTTTTCAACCTTTTTCCACATATCATGTTTCAAACATAAAGATACCAAATGTAAATTTTTGGTGAAGAATCAACAACAAGTGGAACACAATTGTGAAGTTGAACGAAATTTATTGGTTATTTTTCATTTTTGTGGAAATTCAAAAACTGAAAAGTGGGGCGTGCAATATTACTCGGCTCCTTTACTTTCAGTGCAGCAAACTTACTTCAGAAGTTTATTGTGGATCTCTGAATGATCCAATGTTGTCCCAAATGCCTAATGATGATAAATATAGTCCACCTGTGTGTAATCAAGTCTCCGTATAAATGCACCTGCTCTGTGATAGTCTCAGGGTTCTGTTTGAAGCACAGAGAGCATAATGAAGACCAAGGAACACAACAGGCAGGTCCGTAATACTGTTGTGGAGAAGTTTAAAGCTGGATTTGGATGCAAAATGATTTCCAAAACTTTAAACATCCCAATGAGCACTATGCAAGCGATGACATTGAAATGGAAGGAGTATCATACCACTGCAAATCTACCAAGACCATCCCTCTAAACTTTCATCTCAAACAAGGAGAAGACTGATCAGAGATGCAGCCAGGAGGCCCATGATCACTCTGGATGAACTGAAGAGATCGACAGCTGAGGTGGGACAGTCTGTCCATAGGACAAAAATCAGTCATACACTGCACAAATCTGGACTTTATGGAAGAGTGGCAAGAAGAAAGCCATTTCTCAAAGATATCCATACAAAGTGTTGCTTAAAGTTTGCAACAAGCCACCTGGGAGACACATCAAATGTGGAATAAGGTGCCCTGGTGAGATGAAACCAAAATTGAACATTTTGGCAACAATGCCAAAAGATATGTTTGATGTAAAGGCAACACAGCTCATCACCCTGAACACACCATCTATACTGTCAAACATGTGGTGGAGGCATCATGGGTTGGGGCTGCTTTTCTTCAGCAGGGACAGGGAAGATGGTTAAAATTGATGGGGAAATGGATGGAGCCAAACACAGGACCATTCTTGAAGAAAACCTGTTTGAGTCTGCAAAAGACCTGAGACTGGGATGGAGATTTGTCTTCCAACAAGACAATGATCCCAAACATAAATCACAATATACAATGGAATAGTTCACAAATAAACGTATCCAGGTATTAGAATGGCCAAGTCAAAATCCAGACCTCAATCCAATCGAGAATCTGTGGAAAGAGCTGAAAACTGCTGTTCACAAACGATCTCCATCAAACCTCACTGAGCTCGAGCTGTTTGCCAAGGAAGAATGGGCAAGAATTTCAGTCTCTCGATGTACAAAACTGATAGAGACATACCACAAGCGACTCGCAGTAAAAGGTGGCGCAACAAAGTATTAAGTTAACGGGGTCGAATAATATTGCATGCCCCACTTTTCAGTTTTTGAATTTCCACAAAAAAAATTTAAAATAACCAATAAATTTCGTTTAACTTCACAATTGTGTTTCACTTGTTGATTCTTCACCTAAAATTTACATTTGGTATCTTTATGTTTGAAGCATGATATGTGGGAAAAGGTTGAAAAGTTCCAGGGAGCCGAATACTTTCGCAAGGCACTGTATATATTGAGAGCTTTCCCCTATGTATACTGTAAAGCTGCCATAGGTGTGTTCTTTCAGCCTACGTCTGGCCGGTGTGCAGCTGCATGCCGTTTATAGTAAAGTGCAGCAGACTGCACATATATAGAGGGCCACTGAACAGAGTGGGTCCTTATGGTGGACATCGGCATCCATCCTGGCCGTAGACACTGTCTGGTGAATACCTCCTGAGTGTATAAATGTAGTATTTACTTAGCGTAAAGCCGGGGTCATACTTGCGAGTGTGATACGAGAAACTAGCATATCACACTCGCAAGTGTGACCCCGGCCTATCACCTCTAACGGTAGCCAGATACATGGGAGAAAAGATGGTTCACCATCTAGAATGGACTGGATTGATCTAGAAATGACTGGGGTGCCCCTACTGCCCCCAACAGAAAATGTCAGAGGAGAGAAGGGTCCGCCATGTTGGATCTCATCATACCTAATGCACTGCTCTCACAGTAGGTACACGGCTTCCATACACACATGACACAGCCTGTTCCCCTCATCCCATTGAAAGCATATGCAAGCTCGGTTCAGCTGAGTGTACATGTGTGTAGAGCGGCTCAAGAAGAATAGTTGTCACCAAACGAGCAATCGACTGAAATTTACATGCTGCAATTTTCAGACCTGACAAAAATCCTCCCAAAAATTGTCAGAAAACTATTGTCACAACTATGTGCTCTGAGTCTAAATGCAATTTTTTCCATTACCGACACTTTATTGTGGAGCTCTTTTGCCAGATAACACGCTGCTCACATCTTTCTCATGTTTCTGTTTATAAGGAAGCCATAACCTAATGCAATTTTGTGTGGTCAATTGTGCGAAGGGCGGCAAGAGCACCTGACGGAACTCGCTGACCTAGAATGGCATCCGCCATAGTGTCATTGCCATCGATATTCTTTCTAGAAAATATGATAGAATGAAAAGGGAGATTCCACGTGGATCCTCCAACCCAGATGTGAACAGAGCTCCAACTGCTAAAGATCAGAACAGCAAATTTCCACCTAGGGTTCTGTAAAACCTTGGAATCTAAACCTTGGGAGGGCAAGTAAAGAGCATTATTTTTTGACACTGAACTGCACCTGAACTGTATAATAAAAAAACCTTAAGCATGGAAAAGTTCTAGGGGTTCCTCAGGAAGACAACGTTTCTTTAGAGGTTTCTCTGGTAGAAAGGATGGAAATTACTGTTCTTGCAACAACAGAAATAAAATGGTCACAGTTCCTATTCAAATTGTGGTACAGGAACAGTACCGTAAGTGGAAGCCAAAGAATAGAAATTGGTGAAGCTCCCAGGGTATAAGTGAAATCTGTAAGGCTCCATCTACCTGCCAGAGGGCAAAAGAGTGTCTTTTTTGGCCTCCATTATAACATAGATCTGTCAGTCCTGATGAGACTGTTGTTGTTACTTTGAAAATCCATGTCAAAATGGCTGCATAATCCTAAAGCTTAAAATGAGCATGAGCTAGAGGTGGACTCACAAAATATTCATTTTAATATTTGTAAGGTAAACATTCACAAAGGGGTGTATGTCTGCTACAAATATTTAACATCACATACCTTACACAGCTTATCTTACATTGATTTTCAAAGTAAGGACACCAGCCTCATAAAGTCTTGTGTTTGCAGATTCTATTGTGAAATATGGTGACAGAACCTAAAGTTTAAGGAGGCAGTTTAGGCTTTCACCTACCAATAACTGAAGCTCCCCCTAGTGGTGGCTGCATGCATCCAGAATGTGGTGTTTTAAATATATGTCCTATGCAGAGGATTTGGAGTTTGTTTACCATTACAGGTAGGATATATTACTAATTAATCAGCCTATATGCTTGCATGGTGATAAATCACATCTATTTGTAGTGAGCTCTCAGCCTAACAAACTGTCTCATTAAATATATTGTGAACTTGTGTTAAAATGAGGTTCTAAAGAAAATAAACATTTCAGCACATTTGGCTGGAACAGAAGCTACAATTGGTTGGGTTCTTGTCTGCTTTATAAAAGTATGGGAAGTGTATATTATTATGAAAAAAACAATGACCGGAATCTAATGGGCTGCCAGCCACCAAGTATGAGCTGAGCTAACGTTGTACAGTCATTGCACTCATGGGCTTGGCCAAGCCATGTTGGACACAGGACAACACACTGGAAATACAGTCTGGGCACAAGATAAGTTATAACCACTGCCATTCGTCATCACTCACACACAAGGAAAGCAGACTGGCAAGAAACATGTTCCATTGACGATGCTAGGTTTTGGGAGTGGTGATTTGTGGAAGGCACTCTGCACCTCTATGTGGTTAACTTTCCCAAAATGACCTAAAACAGTGCTGCCAGCAAATTCTTTGTGCTCCTTGCGGAGCTTTATGAGAAGGCTAGGACTAAAGAAGTACTATCTTAATGATTCCTCTCCCTGTGGTCTAGTCTCCTTCATATGCAACTGATGAATTACTGTTGGGATATAACTGGCCTTGTTTGAGTAATGTTCTAAAAAGAGGAAGAGGTGTCATTGTATTAGTCTGCCTCAACTTGGGTGGTCAGAGGCATTCCTGCCCCCAATTTGTTTTCCTGAGTGTTGCATCCCTGGCCATAATGCTATTCCTAATCAATCTGCCCCTATTTACATGTGTAAGCCTTGCTGGCTTTTCATATGCATGCCCTGGACATGTACACCAGGTTTTGTTAACTTCCGCTAAATCTTAGCACAGATGTGTAGCAAGGAAAGACATGACAAAGGTGTCTTCTTCATTCCTGGGGTGGGATGTGTGAGAAAGATAAAGGATAACTTAATGCAGGTGATCAGGGTTCACTTCTCATATCTACATTAGAGGTTAAAAACTATCAGGCCATGTGTAGCGTACCTAAGGCTGCCGTCACACTAGCAGTATTTGGTCAGTATTTTACATCAGTATGTGTAAGCCAAAACTAGGAGTGGAACAATCAGAGGAAAAGTATAATAGAAACACGTCACCACTTTTGCATTATCACCCACTCCTGGTTTTGGCTTACAAATACTGATGTAGAATACTGACCAAATACTGCTAGTGTGACGGCAGCCTAATGAGTGTGAACAAGGGTCACCATGATAACTGATACTACACTGAGCCTTCTGTATAAAGCACTCACATAAGCTATATTGGCATTAATCCCAAAGTATTTGTAATAGTACAGCACTACTGCCAGTTCCACAGGGTTTACCTATACTCTGCACCTGCTTCCTTACAGGCTGAGCCACTAATAGACCAAAAAACACTTAATATGTGGTCAAACGTCAGAAACCAATCAAATAATTTGTGACAGATTCCATATGGAAATTTCCTTGCACTCCTAGAATAGGGATTCTGTGAGACAATGGCAGTGGAGTAATATCTGTTGCATATTAGAAGTAGACACCAGCTATTAGTGAACCAATGGGAAACATTGTGCAATAACTATTTACAGGTTATGAACACTGATAAATTACATACAGTAGCAGATAGTATCAGCCTCCATGATGCACTGCATAGAGATGTGACGAAACCTGTGTTTACACTATAATCCTTAGCATGTACATTTACTACCAACGTATTTCTACATCTCCAAATTTTTACTTCTCAGAGCTGTGCAAGCTATAAGATATGGTGAATAACTTCCAGGCAATATATATGCTACCATAAAACCTCTAGAAATAGACTATTCAATGCAATTCCACAAGCCACAGTAGGAGCATTAGACTGACAGCTCTTCCAAGAGCATTGACAGTGGCCATCACTAATGACAGTGTGACACTGCTGGTAAAAATATGTTATTATATCCAGCTTGGCTAGAATGTCATTGTAAACCAGAATGGCCCAGGACAGGAGAAGTGCAATCCTGGAAGACACCATCCCCTGGGCTCTCTGCCTGTGGGTTTTCTATCCTGGAGCTTTGCAAGAGGATTTGATTTCAAGCCTGTGTCCTACAATTCCTTTACTGTCCAACTATATTATCAGATAGTAGACATCTCCACCACAATGAGATACACCTTTCCTAAAAGCAATGTCACCAAGAGATCCCCTCTTGTCACACACAGAACACACAAGAGTCCATATGGAAACCCCAAACTAGCAAGATCCATGTTTAGGAAGTCTACATAGTGCTAAACTACAGCAGTAAAAGGATTGTGAAGGACACACACCTCACTGTGGAATCAGAGAGTTTGTAGCTGATATTAATGACACACAATTCCCCCTATTACACCACATAATCCCCATCCCCAGATCCTGTAGCCACAAACACACACCCTGCCAACCCTTCCCTGCCCTCCCTGTGCTCCTCTGCAGCAAGATCACAAATACAGCCATTTGCCAACATCCCACTCCAGAGAGTCATTTCTGCAATTCAGCATATCACTGTACTTACCATCAAGCCCCTTCTCTCACGTGCTAAGCCCCAGTGAAATGGAAGATGATATTTTTCCCTGTATTCTTGGGGGTGGGGGGGGGCTTTGAGATCACATCAGTTCCCTGCCATCAGGAACTGAGAGTGTAATAATCCTTCTGGTGTGCAGGCATTCTGCAGAGTGCTGGAAGCTCTCACAATTACATGACTGTTTCTATTAAGCAGCTCCATCGTCTTCCATGTGGGTGGTCTGCCTCTCAATAGGCAGGACCTGTCAGCGTCACGTGACTCCCAGAAACAAGAAAGAAGGAGAAGAAACACGGTGACCTTTTTAATACAATAAACTTCTGAAAGAGAAGGCAAAGCAAAGCCCTGTAAACATGTTCTGTGCACCAGCCTGGCCTTGCAGGCAAACATACTGCACCCCCTCCTTTCATCTGCTTGCCACTGCAGAGGGGAACTGGTAAGGCAAAGAATATGTTCACACTCTGAACCTGATGCATTCTAGCAGCATCCTTCACTAGATTCTTTGAACACTTTTCTACGATTTGTTTTTCATTTAGGCTATTGTTTTTGCTTTTTTTTTCTAACAAGAAGATTTTGCAATAATACCTAACAGGCATGATCATTTATATAGTGTGAGCTACTGACAGTCCTTTAAAAGTCTACGACACTGATGTTAATAGAGGAGTGATTGATTGGGACTCGGAGTCCCAGTGATCTAATCACACATTGATCATTTATCAGAACTGTAAGGCTATGTTCACATGTTGCATTTTGGTGCATGTTTTTTTTTTTCCGCTGGCAGAACCTGCTTTCCTGGCAGCTAGAAACTCGCTGCAAAAGAAGCAGGTCTTGCTTAGTTTTTGTTTTTGCGTTTGCTGCATTTTGGACATATTACATTTGTATCTTGTGCATGCTGATAAATTTTGTGCCAAAAAAAAAATCTACTTGATCAGATTTTGGCAGCAAAAAGATGTCACATTCTCCATTCTGCAAATCCTCAGGTTGTGCCCAAAATACTGAGGATAAAAAAAAATAAGCTGTGTGCATGAGATTTCTGAAATCTCATAGACATAGCTGGTACTGTAAAACGCAGCTAAAATTAGCATAAAAAATGGTCAAAAACACACCAAAAACTTATACGTTTTGCCATCCTGATTTGCCTTTCATCTACATCTGAAAAGCTGTGAAAAGTAGCTAACAAAATAAAGAAATCATTTCACTACTTTAGGCCTGTCCCACACGTCCAGATAATTCCGGTATCGGAAAAATCGGTACCGGAATTATCCGTGTCCGTGTGTCCGTGTGCTTACGGAGCACATCAGTGTGGCACACGTGCGGCAGCCGTGTGCCGCCCGTGTGCCGACTGAGGACCACACGGACCGTGCAGGAGACAGCGCTACAGTTAAGCGCTGTCCCCTGCGTGCGGTGCTGAAGCCGGTATTCATCCCTTCTTCCCAGCAGCGTTCGCTGGAAAGAAGGAATGAATAATCTTTTTTTTTTTTCCCCTTAAAAATAAAGTTTGTGCGTCCCCTCCCGCCTCCGATCCCCTGTGCGCCCCCAGGAGACATCGCTGGAGCTGGGTGTCGGTGAGTATTGCCTGGCAAGTGGGGGGGGGGGGGGGGAAACCACTGCGGACCCGCAGCTGCGGAAACACTGCGGATCCGCAGCAAAATCCGCAGTGTGTGCACATAGCCTTAAACTCTATATCGCCACCTGTTGGAAGTAGCGATCCTACAAGTCACAATCAACCCTTTAACGAGTCTTGCAATATGACTTAGGGCCCCTTTCCACTTGTGAGAAAAACGGACGAGTGCAATCCGATAAAAAATCGGATTGCACTCGGACCAATGTTTTTCAATAGGTGACATTCCATTTGCGATTTTTTTCCCAGCCGAAATCGGACTGAGAAAAATCTGTGTCGGCTGAGAAAAAAATCGCAGCATGCTGCGTATTGCTGAGATTCTCGGACGAGACTCGCCAATGCAAGTCAATGGGTGCGAGAAAAAAAACGCATGGAATACGGACCATCCGTATTCCATCCGTTTTTTACGGATACCTTACCATTCTGTGGCACAGAACACTGTAAATAGTCCTGTAAATGACTGTATAAAAATAGTTGCAGAGAAAAAAAACGGATTGCATACGGATGTAAAAACGGATGATGCGATTAAAAAATCGCATTACACTCGCATGACACTCGCATGACAATCGCACACGTTACATCCGTTTTTTCGGTCCGTAAATCGAACCTTTTTTTTGTCACACAAGTGGAAAGGGGCCCTTAGGATAAGAGCCAAATCAGTATCTCAGGTCGCAGACACGGTGTTTCGGGCTGTTGGCCCTCGTCAGTAGGAAGCATGAGAATTGATTTGGCTAGGTGAGAGGCTCCGGACCGGGGTCTAAGGGGTAACGTTTCTCCTTATGGAGAGTGATATACCAGCCCTGGCTTGTCAAGGCAAAAAAGAATAAGCCTCCTTACCTTGACAAGCCAGGGCTGGTATGTCACTCTCCATAAGGAGAAACGTTACCCCTTAGACCCTAATTTCAGATGATATTTCATGGGAGCAGATATGAGAAATATACATATCTGCTCTGGCTATCATAATGTAAAAGAGACAGTAAGTACAGTACATTCTTAATTATCCATACCTAACCTTTGACAGACTAGGGAAGATTTTCAAATTTTCCACCATCTATTCAAATCTGTGTTTTCAGGGATGTGCAGAAGTTGCTCATTGATCCATGAAATATGTCAAAAAGCTGAGAAATGCTGAAATGATCCTTTATCTCTGTGTTTCTTTGGCCAGCCTTGCTTAATACTCCGATTCCAAATGTTTCTAAAATACAACATAAAGCATACTGACTCATTTTCTCTTTGCCACAAGATGGAACACTGTTGCCTTTAGATGCACCTCTTCTGGGCAGCTGCAGGCTGCTATTTTTAGGCTGGGGGGGGGCTATATCAATATCATTACTAGCATTACTAATGAGAGAGGGAGATCAGGGATGGTTGTTGTATCCATGTATCCACCCACACATCATCCCAGCTACATATAGTCAAAAGGTCCAATTTATGTTGTAAAGAAGACAATCAGTGCTTATTCACATGGAGCAGGCCACATTTCTCCTTACTTACTACAACAGATAATTCAATTATATAAAGGAAGGGCACACCAAGATTAGGCACAGAATGTTTTTTTTTAATGCTTTTAATTTTAAGCCACATATAGTCAACAGCCATACCTCCCAACTTTCGAAGATTAGAAAGAGGGACAAATTATGCAGCGCACTACTTGTGCTGAGGTAAACTTTGGCCACGCCCCTGGCCAAACCTCAGTCCACGCCCATTCACCGTTCCTTTCTACCCTGGCAGGAGGACATGTCAGAGGAACATTCAGCAGATGCCCAAGACTGCAGGATGTAGACCCAAATTCGGGACTGTTCGCTGTATCCGGGACAGTTTGGACTAAAGATGAGTGGATTGATTCACAGGACTCTGGTCCGGCGTCCAGGTCAGTAGTGCCTGGAATCTTTTACCTTCTGGTGTTCCCAACGCAACTTATGCTTAGCCAGGGCTGGCGCTACATCATCTGTGCATCCTGATCATCTCTAGTTGGGGCCTGTGGATTTATTTTTTGTTCCATCATTCACAGAGCAGAACTTTATCATTTTTATGTAGCTTCATTATACAACATCTGGCTTTTTGCTGTCTGTAAGGCCGTGTTCGCACATAGCATAAATACTGTGTTTGTTGTTTTCTGCAGGTGTCTGCACCAAACTATACAATAACAATCTTCTCTGATTATTGCTTTTTTGGTGCAGTTTTTATACGTTTTCTTCCTTAATAGATGCATTTCTAGTGCAGATGTGAAGCTCCGTTTTTAAGTGCTTTTTACATTACAGAAAAGCTTAGGTTCTGAACTTAAAAAAGTAACTGCAGTTTTTTTTACATGTGTTTTTTTTTTTAAGGCTCAACATAGAAGCCTCTAGAGAAAAAAAGCACCAAAGCCGCACAGTTCAGCACCGTGTTTAGACCACAGGGGGAGCAGTTTTCATTAAATCACATCCACTTTGCTTTGACAGTTAGGCTATGTGCACACGTTCAGGATTTCTTGCAGAAAATTCCTGAGAAAAACCTGAAATTTTCTGCAAGAAATCTGCATGCGTTTTTTTTGCGCGTTTTTTGCTGCGTTTTTGATGCGTTTTTTTCCGGACATTTCCCAATGCATTTCATAGTGGGAAATCCACAAAAAAACGCAACGTGTGCACACAGCCTAAAACACAGAAGGATTTCTGTGCAAAAAAATCAGCAAAAATGCCTCATTTATGCTACATGTGAACACAGTCTGAGGCTGCTGTCACACTAGCAGTATTTGGTCAGTATTTTACCTCAGTATTTGTAAGCCAAAACCAGGAGTGGGTGATAATACAGAAGTGGTGCATATGTTTCTATTATACTTTTCCTCTGATTGCTCCACTCCTGGTTTTGGCTTACAAATACTGATGTAAAATACTGACCAAATACTCCTAGTGTGATGGCAGCCTAAATGTCTAAGTAAAGTGGATATGATTTCATGAAATCTCTGCCCTCGTTGTGTCTAGAAACACTGCTGAAATCTGCCTTTTTTGTGCACTTTTTCTTTATAGGCTTTTTCTGAAAAAATGTATGAAGAAAAAAAAACACCTTTGCATTTTTAAGTGCAAAATCAAAGCTTTTCTGCAGTATTTAAAAAGCATTAAAAACGTGGATTCTCATCTGCACCAAAAACACTTTAAGGGTATGTTCACACGTTCCTGATTTCCATCCTTTTTTTCAGGACTAAAAACCGCAGCTCTTTGCAGAAAACGCAGGTCCTTTTTTTGGTGCTTTTTTGGTGCGTTTTTTGGTGCGTTTTTTGATGCGTTTTTTTATGCAGTTTTCTATGCAGAGTCTGTGTGTTTTCTAGGAAGTTTTTTAGGGTTAAAATGGCTGAAAATACCTTAACCCTAACCCTACCCCTAACCCTAACCCTATTCTAACCTTAGTGGAAAAAAAAAAAATTCTTAATTTTTTTATTGTCCCTACCTATGGGGGTGACAAGGGGGGGAGGGGTGTCATTTACTATTTTTTTTATTTTGATCACTGAGATAGGTTATATCTCAGTGATCAAAACTCACTTTGGAACGAATCTGCCGGCCGGCAGATTCGGCGGGCGCACTGCGCATGCGCCCGCCATTTTGCAAGATGGCGGCGCCCAGGGAGAAGATGGCCGGACGGACATCGGGAGGCCGGGTAAGTATAAGGGGGGGAGATTAGGACACGGGGGGGCATCGGAGCACGGGGAGGGCATCGGAACACGGGGGAGGGGCATCGGAGCATGGGGGGGTGGGATCGGGGCAGCCACACTCCGCCCACGCACTTCCGCCCGCACTTCCTGCTGCAGCGGTTCGGCACCACAAACCGCAATAAAACCCGCAGATATATTTTTGATCTGCGGGTTTTACTGCGGGTTTGACCTCACAATGGAGGTCTATGGGTGCAGAACCGCTGCGGCTCCGAAAAAAAGAAGTGACATGGTACTTCTTTTTTACCGCGGCTATTCAGCGCGGCTTTTTTTCCCGATTCCCGCATCATGTGCACAGTGGTTCCTGTTTTCCATAGGGTACAGTGTACTGTACCCTGCATGGAAAACAGCTGCGGAGCCACAGCGGCAAAATCGCGGCGGTTCCGCAGTAAAAAACGCACTGTGTGAACATGGCCTAAATATGGGGGAACACACATAAAAGAAACGCAGCAAACATGCAATAATCAGAGAAGGTTGTTATTGTGTTGACACCTACAGAAAAAAAAGCAGCAGAAAACATTCAGGATTTACGGTTATATGTGAACACAGCCTCACCGTTACATTTTGTTACTTTTTTGGAGGATTTCACAGAAAAATAATATCAGTCATGCCTTTTTTTACACCATTTACTGATCCCCTTATAAATAATATGATCAAAGTGTTGTGCGTGTCGTTACAATTACAGGGACACCAAATATTTCCATGTTATTTGCTGACTTTTGATGTTCATTGTTTTTTAAATAAGCACATTAAAAATGACAATATTTGAAATAGTTTATACATATATATTTTAAGTAATTTTATAGGATAAAAAAAATCTTTTTTAGTATCCCTCTAGAATGCAGAAACATAGAAATACACTTCTGTGCACAAAGTATCAGTACAATCTGCCTGCAGAGTCATAGCCTGCAATACAGATCAAGTACACAAAATTCTCCTCATTACAACACCAGACCTTGTGGCTTAGTTGCTTTAGCTCCTGCCTGTAATGTTGAGGGTTGTTGGATACAGGGAACATAAAAATACATTGAAATATGTACATACATGATATGCATCTGAGTTCAATGCCTGTAATACAGGTCAAGATTAGAGATGAGCGAATTTGATTGGGTCGGGGCTTATTTGGCACGCTATAGCACTTACCAAATAAGCTGCAGAGGGAACCCGGATACATGTGTAGTGACAAAGTCCAGAGTGTGTCCTTCCCTTTAAGTAATCCTGGATTGTGAGTAGCTTATGTACACTACAGCTCCTCACTCTCTAACTGCCCCTCTACATTATCCCCTGCATTTGTGAGCTGTAATTCTCCATTTCTAGTCACCTCCATTTTAGATGCAAAGCATTTCTCATTAGCTGTGTTCTGGTGCCATCTAATGGTCTTACCCCTTTTTATAATTAGATAATTAAATTATGTAGCTTCAACATCATTTGTGCTTTTATAATCTTTTACTTTATAGAACATCAAAGCCATCGCATGTCCTTAATGTTTGATTAAAGATGGCTTCTTAGTTATCTAATCTTAGTTTTTGCCCATATAACACTGTAATGTCTACCCTTTTTTAAAAAAAAAAAAAAAAAACATACTCTGTTTTCTTTTAGATTCCTTGCCACTGGCATTTCATATGCGGCACTGCATTTAGAGTTTTTACTGGGCAAATCCACAATTTCTGGAATTGTGCGGGATACATGTTCGGAAATCTGAAGAAGACTCCATCAAGAGGTGAGCCTAAAGTGGCAGACTGGTTACGTATTGCCCAAAGATGTCAGGACACGTGCCAGTTTCCGCACTGAATTGGAGCTCTGGACGGAAAGCACATCCGTGTGCGTAAGCCGCCAAACTCAGGGACCCAATTCTATAATTATAAACAGTTTTTCTCTGTAGTGCTGTTGGCCCTGGTCGACAGCCACTACAGGTTCTTAATTGTAGATATTGGGGCCTATGGGAGAACTGGAGACTCTAGAGTGTCAGCGGCTGCGCAACAATGATTTGGATCTCCCACCCCCAAGTCACATACCAGGGACTAATTTGGATGCGGTGCCTTACGTCATGGTAGCAGATGAGGCATTTCAATTATCAAGGAACGTCATGAGGCCCTATCCACGGAGAGGCCTGGACTTTTTGCGAATTTTTAAATTGCGTCTTTCCCGCGGCCGCTGTCTGGTAGAGTGTTCCTTCGGCATTCTCACTGCAAAATGGTGGGTACTTCAGTCCGCAATTCAACTGAATGAAGGCAATGTCAATGGCGTGATAAAAGCATGTGTTGTTCTTCACAACTTTACAAGATACCATGATTGCCCATCATCTGCTGATGATGAAGTTGATTATGCAAATACTGTCTTGTCTACTACACGTGTTCTTCCTTAACGTCGTCAGCCCTCGGGTCTAAAAGTTTGTGATGTGTTAACAAATTATTTTATGTCACCAGAGGGATCGACTGTCTGGCAAGACAATGATGTTTTGCTTTAATCTTTAGTTATATTCTAACTTCATAAATAGCATAATGTTCCTGTTTGAACTGTGTAGTATGTTTGTCCTTACAAAATAATTATTTTGTTAAGTAGTCACATCATGTATGTAGTCATAACAATACATAACACTTATATTTGTCAAAACGTTTTTACTGCTCAAAACATATATCTAGTAGCCAACAACATATTCACATCATATGTAATTGTAGGCATATTAACCTGAGCAAACAAGAAAGCATAACATGCCAAGAGCACAAATAACATTACACCAAAAGCAGCGTAAATGACAGGCCAAAAACTGGTTTAAAAAAATTACAGGTTCTGGTAGGTTGGGGGTGGTGATGGTGATGACGGGTGTCCAGCATGTGCAGAACTTGGCCTAGGTGAATGACCAACCTGACTGTCAGCCTGTGGTATGCCAGATATATATAAAGGGTGGTGTTGCAAGGATCTATCCTGTGTCTGAGGTAAAAATTGTTGTTGAGGGTAGAAGTGCATTAACTCCTGTGTACTGGATTGTCCCATTTGGTCATACCCCCCAATATGGCCATGTCGAGCAGACACATGTTGGGGCCAGCCTCCAAACGTGTGTCTGTTCAAGTGGTCAGATTGGGCAGTTGTTGTATACTCATAAATTGGCCTAAGTTGTGTTTGTTGGTTGCTTTGGGCAGGCTGTTGTTGTGGTGCTATACGTGGCGGTGGTGGTGCTGCGACTGGTTGTGTTTGTTCTTGTGGAAGGTCTTGCACCGTCAGAAGGTTTGTAGATGACATTTTCCAACTATCTAGGTAGTTAAACACAGGAGTAGGGTTGTTTGGGGGTGTTGCCGCATCTATCAATAATTGTAGACAACCTCTGGTCCGCAGCCTGAACGAGCGCAGAATGGGACGTAAGTAGCAGGCAAGACTGCGGAAGTACGCTTCCTCCCCATTATCATGGGCAGCCCTGGACAAATAGTCCAACACCCCTGTATTCACTTGCCTCCTGGTGCCAGTGGTAGAAGGCACCCTTCTGCGCCGACCACGGTCTGGTCTTGTAGTAGGCTGTGGTGATGTATCCAGAGCCAAGGTTGGACTGCTGCTGTGGGCGCCTTCCTCCACTTCTGCATTGGCCTCCTGTGTGGCAGAAGACACTGCTGCTAGTTGTGGTGGTGATGGTTGGTTGCTGCTTGTTTGTTGGCCAGATGGCCCAGCCATTTCGGCACCTTCACCAACGGGGTCAATCACCACCTCGGAGTCAGATGCAGTCTCCCTTTCTGTCAGATTTGACTCTGTTCTGGATTTCAAAAAATTAAAAAAATTCAAAAAAACATATTCACGTTATAACATGTGTTAAAAATTTTGTGACATGCATGCACTCATGGTCTGAGCTCCATCACGGGTGCAAGAAAATTAAGACGCTCAAAATAAAGATATTTTCTTTTTTGGGGGGCTGCATCACCACTACGCCCAAACAGTTGACGTTCACGCCGGTATTGGTCCCTGCAACTCCGCCAGCGTCTATTGACATCATTCACTGCAAAGAAACACAAGAATTGTTTTAACTATCAAGCACATAACTCCATCAGATACAGGGTTTGCAATCGCACATGGGCCCTGGAGCTTAGGGGGACATAAAAGTCCCTTTGTCCTATATAAAAGGACTATTGCTAGTACATTTAAACCATATTTGTGTGTCATGTTGATGATTTTGCATCCGCAAGCAAGAGATTTTAACATTTACCTCACTAATAAACACACCACAAATGATGTGTTCATGGTTAGTTTTATCAGGAACCCAATTTTAAACACAATTTTGGTAAAGGATGGTACTTACTAATTTCTTGCTGAACCTCATGAAGTCGCTCATCAAAATCGGGGAACATGTGGCGACAGATTGCCCTGCATGCTGCGTCTTTACGTGCATGGTCTGCATAATGTGCATCGCGTTGGTCCCATAATTCTGGTCTATCATGGACCAGAGCAATCACCATCTCCACATTTATATGCCTGGCCATGCTGCTACACAGTACACTCCGTGGAGGCGTGCTTCCTGCTTTTCAATCCATCGTGGCCCAGAAATTAGCATGCCAAGGCTTCCTGATAATGGATGATTCAATTTCCTGTCACCTGGAGAAGTCTTCCGTATTTCTCGCAATGCACACGCATGATCCGTGTGTAATCCGATTTTTTCTCGCACCCATAGACTTGCATTGGCGATTCTCGGCCGAGATACGCTGACAATCGCAGCATGCTGCAATTTCACTCAGATCCTGAATACGGCCGAGAAAACATCGGATGATGGGAGCTGCCCCATAGATTAACATTGGGACGAGCGCTATGCGATTTTTTTATCGCATTGCACTGGTCCGTATTACGGTCTAGTGTGACCCCGGCCTTAGTCTGAGGGATACCTTCAGGGAGAGCAGAACACACGTGGAAGCTGTTTTCACTACAAGATCTCCTGTAGGCCTAAGAGCCTGGGTTCCCTCTCTAACCCGTACAGACATCATTCTGAAGTCTTTCTGACTGGATTCACCACAGTTTTTACATTCACCTACAAGTGACATCATTCTGAAGTCTTTCTGACTGGATTCACCACAGTTTTTACATTCACCTACAAGTGACATCATTCTGAAGTCTTTCTGACGGGATTCACCACAGTTTTTGCATTCACCTATAAGTGATATCAATCTAAAGTCTTTCTGACTGGATTCGACTCCGTTTTTACATTCACCTATAAGTACTTGTGCACATGCCGTGACTCACTGTGGAGTTAACCCCGAGTACAGGTCTGTAACCTCTAATTGCTGCGTCTACCTCCTTCTGTTAACTACCAAAAGACACTATCCAGTGCTCTTAAAGCTTCAGACCCCAATCACATCTCAGCATCTAAGTGTGAACTGTAATTGCCGTGAACTACCCATGAGAGACTGTTCCTTATTTGTTCCAAGTTATAATTCCAATTCCTGCTGAAGTAAATGCAGCTGTTATCGCCGAGAACGGTGTGTGCCATAATTCCTTCAGCTACGGACACCGTGTGAGAGTGGATAGCAGGGAACGTTCGGCCTGGTCATAACACAAGGAGCACAGCGGCTGATCAGCGGTTCGGCTCCGCAGCTGCATGTTTGCGGCTGTGTGACAGTCATGACACATGCATGGAGAGCCTGTTTGTTGAGCTCTCCATGCATGTGTCGTGACACAACCGCAAACATGCAGCTGCAGAGGCGAACAGCTGGTCAGCTGGAGCAATCCAGAAAGCCAGGTTCCCTCTGCAGCTTATTTGGTAAGCGCTATAGCTTGCCGAATAAGCCCTGACCCGATCAAATTCGCTCATCTTTAGTCAAGATTACCAAATTCTCCTATGTCTATCATTATGAGCTGTGGCTCATAGATAGAGGTGTAGCCTGTGAACATTGAGAAATGAGTTCGAGTTCTGGGGAGTCCCCAGCAAAGGAGAAGAAACAGTGAATATTATAATTTAATTTATGCACTGAGCAGAGAGAAGTAGCCCACTCCTGAAGATGAGGAGCTAAGGAGCGATGAAGGCGTCGGAGAGAAGTGAGTATTTAGAAGGTGGGAGCTATGTTAACATCCACTAATGTGTTTCTGATCACATGCAATAGAAAATTGTAGCTGTTTTCTGTTCCTTCCTGTTGTCTGTAGATAGCTATGCAGGACATGATTTTCTTTTTTCTCTTTATAAAATCTTTATTTAATGGTTTTGGAACGAATACAAAAGGAGAGCAAGCAACTTGAGTCCACTCCAACAAGTAGAACAACATAGACATAACATAATGAAAGTAATTCAAAGACCTTTCAGGTCATGTGACTGATCACATGACCTGAAAAGTCCTTGAGTTAATTGTGTGGAAAGTCCTTTGGCTGCACATCTCATTCAGGTCCTGATCAGGAACAGCAATATTTGGTAATGTATAGTGTGTGTGTGCATGTGTGCAACGCAAGCTGTGATAATGTATAGTTTGTGTAAATATATGTAACTTTGCATGTAGCCAGGGCCGGCGTTAGGGGCAAGCAGACTAGGCAGCTACTCCCCCAGGGGCCCATAGCTTGTGGCTTGCCCGCTAATAGCAGCACACAACATGGCCACTATGGGGCCCGTGAGTCAAAGGGACCCGCCTGGTGCCAGCCGATGCCAATACAGTCGAAAGCAGTAATGGAGGAGAAAGCGTCAGATGACGTTCCTTCTCCCATCATTTCCCTCTGCCTCTGACAAAGCGGGTGATCTATGACTTGTCACTTCATCACACACCATAGTGCGTGTAGGACTTTGGGGCTGGATTACATTCTATGGGGGGCTACATTATATTCTATGGAGGGGCTGTATAATATTCTATTAGGGGGATACATTATATTTTGTGGGGGGCTGCATTATACTCTGAGGGGCTACATTATATTCTTTAGGGGGCTGCATTATACTATATGAGGAGCTGCATTATATTCTATGGGGGCTGCATTATACTACAGTGGGTACGGAAAGTATTCAGACTCCTTTAAATTTTTAACTTTTTGTTTCATTGCAGCCATTTGGTAAAGTCAAAAAAGTTAATTTTTTTCACATTAATGTACACTCTGCACCCCATCTTGACTGAAAAAAACAGAAATGTAGAAATTTTGCAAATTTAATAAAAAAGAAAAACTGAAATATCACATGGTCTTAAGTATTCAGACCCTTTGCTCAGACACTCATATTTAAGTCACATGCTGTCCATTTCCTTGTGATTCTCCTTGAGATGGTTCTACTCCTTCATTGGAGTCCAGCTGTGTTTAATTAAACTGATAGGACCTGATTTGGAAAGGCATACGTCTTTCTATATAAGACCTCACAGCTCACAGTGTATGTCAGACCAAATGAGAATCATGAGGTCAAATGAACTGGCCAAGGAGCTCAGAGACAGAATTGTGGCAAGGCACAGATCTGGCCAAGGTTACAACAGAATTTCTGCAGTACTCAAGGTTCCTAAGAGCACAGTGGCCTCCATAATCGTTAAATGGAAGAAGTTTGGGACTACCAGAAGTCTTCCTAGACCTGGCCTTCCAGCCAAACTGAGCAATCGTGGCAAAAGAGCCTTGGTTAGAGAGGTAAAGAAGAACCCCAAGATCACTGTGGCTGAGCTCCAGAGATGTCGTAGGGAGATGAGAGAAAGTTCCACAAAGTCAACTATCCTGAATGAAAACAAAAAAAAGATGATCAAAAGGCCAAAAAAATATGAAAAATACCAAATTTTATTTAATTACAACCGTATAAAAGCATATGATCATAGTGTAACATATACGGAAAAAAACACTCATAAAATACCATCATACATACTACGCACACCCACAGGATATGTATGGCAACAAAAGATCATAAAATAGGACTATAGGGTGAATGTTGCCAGCACCTACGGGGCGGACGCGCTACCGCAGGTGCTGGCAACATTCCCCCTATAGTTTGGAGCAGGTAATTATGCAGAGATTGGTTAGCTATGATGGGGCTTTGTAGCCATGTGTGCCACCAACTGTGGGGACATTGAGAATACTCAGGATAGCGGATATACTTCATAGGAGATCTGCAGTGCAGATATATATTCCATATAGCTAAGTGAGTTCTCCCTGTGGACAGTAGTTCGGGCTAGGTGCAATTATAGTTTTTCATTATTTGTTACCCTGTTAGGGTTTTGCCTGCACTGTCCTATTTTATGATCTTTTGTGTTTTTTTCCTATATGTTACACTATGATCATATGCTTTTATACGGTTGTAATTAAATAAAATTTGGTATTTTTCATATTTTTGGGGCCTTTTGATCATCTTTTTTTTGTTTTCAATGTAGTATCGGATGATAGGCTCTATTGTCCTATTATTGCTAACATGGTATATGAGTTGGTACTTAGTGATTGATTTTGAATTATTGTGTTACCATGTTTTTGTGTCATATTTACCTTTGAAAGTCAACTATCCTGCAGCCCTGCACCTGTCGGGCCTTTATGGCAGAGTGTCCCAATGGAAGCCTCTCATGAGTGCAAGACATATGAAAGCCCCATAGAGTTTGCTAAAAACACATGAAGGACTCCCAGACTATGAGAAATAACATTATTTGGTCTGATGAGACAAAGATAGATCTTTTTGGTGATAATTCTAAGCGGCATGTGTGGGGAAAACCAAGCCCTGCTCATCACCTGTCCAATACATTATATTCTATGGGGGTTGCATTTTATTCTACGGGGGGCTGCATTATACTCTATGAGGGGGCTACATTATATTCTGTGGTGGGCGGCATGATACTATATGAGGGGGCTGCATTATATTCCATGGGGCCTGCACTATACTATGAAAAAGCTGCATTATATTGTATGGGGAGCTGTATTATATTGTATGGGGAGCTGCATTATATTCTGTGGGGCGCTGCATTATACTCTATTAGGGGGCTACATTATATTCTGTGGGGGGCTGCATTATACTCTATGGTGTGGCTGCATTATACTCTATGGGGGGCTTCATTATACTCTGAGGGGGGCTGCAGTATACTCTATGGGGGGGCTGCATTATACTATATAGGGGCTGCATTGTACTCTATCGTACTAGTGGCAGTGCATTATTCTATATGTACTATATGTGACATGCATTATACTATATCGATGGCCATGGGGAATGTATTGTACTACATACTGCATGAAGAGTTATGGGGTGCATTATACTATACAATGCATTGCACTACATGGAGGACTATGGGGCTGCATTATACTATATTTGGGGACTATGAGGAGTGTATTATTCTATATGGAAGACTATGAGGAGTGTGTTATACTATATGGAGGACTATGAGGAGTGTAGTTTACTATATGAAGGACAATGGTGCACATTATATTATATGAAGGACTATTGGGTGTGCATTGTACAATATGGAGGATTGTGGTGCACATTATACAATAGGAAAGACTATGGGGTGCATTATACTGGACTATGGACAGTGTATTATACTATATGGAGAACTATGAGTAGTGTATTATACTATATGGATGACTATGGGAGTATATTATACTATATGGAGGACTATGGAGAGTGTATTATACTATATGAGGACTATGAGGAGTGTAATGTAGTATATGGAGGACTATGGGGAGTAAAATATACTATATGGAGGACTATGAGGAGTATATTATACTATATGGAGGACTATGGGGCACTTTATATTATATTGAGGACTATGGGGTGTGTATTATACAATATGGAGGACTGTGGTGCACATTATACTATATGGAGGACTGTTAGGTGAATTATACTATGTGGAGGACTATAGGGTGCATTATGCTATGTGGAGGACTATGGGGTGTATTATACTAAAAAAACAAAATGCTGCCTAGTCATCGAGTGCTTGGATTGTTTATGCCGGAACAAAAATAATTCTTTCAGCAGTAAATTGCCCAGTGAAAACTGCAGATATGCTGCTGATAACATGATACTGTATGGGGACAGATTACTGATTATTCTGCCCTATCATTGTTCCTCAACTGGTGTAAACAGGCCAGGAAATAAGCATCAAACTACTTCAATATTGTTGATCACACTTGTTTAGTGGCCTGAAATCAGTGCATGTAAATACAACCATTAGGGTAAGTTCACGTAGGGCGTATTTGCTGCTTTTTTATGCTAATTTTCAGCTGCCTTTTACAGTACCAGCAAAGTCTATGAGATTTCAGAAATCTCATGCACACACATTGGGTTTTGTGTGATCAGTATTTTGTTATCCGTCGTAGTCTATTATAACGAGTGTCCCAAACTGTATCTGGGGGTGATAAAGCTTACAACCGGGAGCGCTGCTAATGCGACCGCTCCCGGCTGTAAGCTACTGGGGAATGAATGAGACGATCACTAGCGGTGACGTCACTGAGCCTGCGCTCCCTCACAGCCTGATCTGAGGTAACCTCTGCACCGTGGGAAAATGCCAGGGAACAGGATACTGCAGGTAATGTATCGATCTATTCTATCAATCTATCTATTCTATCTATTCATTCAATCTATTCTATCAATCTATCTATTCATTCTATCTATTCCATCAATCTATCTATTCTATCTATTCAGTCTATCTACAGGAAGTTGTTTTTTTTCTCTGTGTGCACTCAACTTTATTGGCATGCACAAAGAGAAAAAAAAACTCATGAAAAAAACGCACCTAAACCTGCGTTTTGGCACAGCTTCTTTCCTGCGAAGATGATCAGATTTTTCTGCAGAAAAAGAACGCAGCAAAAACACCCTGTGTGAACTTACCCTTATGCTTCTGTCTGATGTGCAATATGTTAGTGTCACAAACAACACTCACTCACGAGTGTGCCGGGGGATATGGATATCATCTCACCATCACCAATCTGTGATGGAGCTTACACAGTTGCAGCTCTCTGGCGCACCCCTTCCTCTCAGGTCAGCCAGGGAACTGTACCTAGGATACATAGTCCCTGGAGAGACTGCCCTGTCACGTGCTGATTATTGGGGCACTCTGAAGTGAGGGCAGTATGTATATCACCAGTCCCAGGCCGACAATACATATATAAACCTCCGGTCTGTCACTGCCAGGATCCCCCAATAACACCAGTACGGTATGCTGCCACCAGTTCCTTGTCAGATATAAACCCAGTACGTTAACAAGCCTACATTGGGTCAGAAAAGAACCCCAGGTAGTGTGAATTTGCACGGAGTATGTGTCGGATCGCTCATAGAGCAAGAATAACGAAGCTAGCAAATTTATAAGTTTACTCCACAAAAAATCAACAGTATTTACAAAAGATACAAAAATATTACAAAAGAGACAAAATATAAGTATGTACAAACAGTTATGAAATAAAAGGCATAAAGATATGAAACTTACTACATTTCAGTCACAGGTATGATATGTCGATAAAGGAGAGGAGAGTTCCAAAAGAAATGATTTAGTACCCCAGCATGTTGTTTCAGCTGTCTCTCCGGCTATGAATAATGGCCAAAAATGGGCATTCCTGTTTTAAGCTTTGGCCATAAACTTAAGAACTCCCGCTTTGCTGACCTTACATATGGGCTGTTTTCTGGGAGGTACACATCTCTTTGAAAATTATCAAAACTCCTTTTCTTCATATCTTTGGCGTGGAAGTTCACAGGCCAATGATATTGGCATTATTTTTTCCCTGCGATTTTACCGTTCTTTACAGTACAAACACGGTATGTCTGTGATTTTCTTGTGGGCAGAAATTAATTTCCCAGGTTTCTGATGGCCCTAAATGTTGCAAAACGCTGCCATGCACAGCCCGAAGTGCCCCGATCCTGGAAATCTAATTTTCATGTTTCTAGGATTAATGTGTGTTATTGAATTTGACTGAGTATTTTGCTTAGGGCATAAAGGGATTTTCGGCAGAAAAATACATTCAGCTCTGATAGCTGGCTCACATTACACACTGACGATTTGCCTGAAGGGAGGAGTAGAGATTCAAAGGGCAAGAGAGAGGAGGCTGCATGCAGGACCTGACCCTGCAGCAACCAGGTGGGAGAAGCAGTGGGCCAGTTCTGGTTGTATACCCAGGACAATGGAAGATAATTCATATTTTCCTGACACCTCTCCCCTTTTGACTGCACTACGGGGCAGGACCTCTCAGTATTCCTCCATGTGCATTTCTGCGGTCTCTCCGCCAGGATAACCCATCTGCATTGCCATGCTTGCTGCCCTGTCTGTGTTGAATGGTAAAGTCGTACTGCTGCAGGGCGAGGCTCCAGCATAGCAACCTTCTGTTGGAACCAGACACGGTGTGCAGCCTGCTCAAGGGGTTGTGGTTGGTCACGACGGTGAAGGTGCACCTGTACAAGTAGGGCTGCAAGCATTGCAGGGACCAAACCATGGCCAGGCACTACTTCTCTATAGTGGTATAGGCCACATCCCGTGGCAGGAGCTTCCGGTTTAGGTACAACATGGGGTGCTCTTGGTTCCCCGAGTCGACCTGGCTGAGCACAGGACCAAGGCCAAACCCACTGGTGTCTGTCTGTACTAAGAATGGCCAACTGCAGTCAACCACCTTTAGCACAGGTCTTCAAACCCTGAAAGGCCACCTCAGTCGTTTATCCAATCGACTGTATGGGGTAGGTTCCTCTTAGTGAGGTCCGTCAAGAACTTCTCGAGTACTACAGTTTTGCACAAAGCGCCTATAGTACCCTGCAGGCAGTGCCCAAGAAGGACATCACCTGCTTCTTGGTCCTGGGGGTGGACCATGACATGATAGCATCCACTTTCCCAGGCTCTGGCTTCAGAAGACCCTCGCCTACCCCGTGCCCCAAGTAGTGGACCTCGCTCATGCCCATCTGGCACTTTCCCGGCTTGATGGTCAAGCCTGCTTGGTGAATGCGCCGAGCACCCGCTGTAGATGCTCGAGTTGATCATCTCAGGTGGGACTGAAGACGACAATGTCATCTAGGTACGCCACCGCTCGTATGTGGCAGGGACATTCTTCATGCCAAAAGGCATGACCGTGGACTTGTACAGTCCAAAGGGGGTGATAAAGGCGGACTTCTGTGCCTCAGGTCTCAGGGGAATCTGCCAATATGCCCAGCTCAGATCCATAAGGAATAGGTAGCTCGCGCTAGCTAACTGCTCAAGCAGCTCCTCGATGTGTGGCATTGGGTGTGCACTGGAGGCCATTATGACATTGAGCCCCCTGTAGTCCACACAGAACCAGGAGGTCCAATCCTTCTTTGGCACCAGGACTACAGGTGAGGCCCACGCACTCTTAGACCATTTAATCACCCCCCCAACTTCAGCATCTCATCGATCTCCTGGCGCATGATGTGCTGCAGTTCGTCCGAGTTTCGATAGGATGTCCACCGGATTGGGGTATGATTCCCAGTGTCCACTTCATGGACCGCTGCTTCAGTCCTTCCAGGCATGTTGGTAAACACAGCCTGGAAGGATTTTAGTGTTGCTCGCAGCTGAAACCACTGGCATGAGGATAACAAGGCTCTTACCTCCACATCCTCTATAGACCCGCCGGCATTCGCTTGGGACAGCATGTCCAGGAGGGGGTCTTCCTCCCCATCCTCAGGCAGGATGCAGAATGGTAAGACGCAGGCTCCACGTTCTTGATGAGCCTTCATCATATTAATGTGGAAGGCCTTTTGCCTACCCGAGCATGGTCAAGAGTGACCACGTAGGTGACTGGGTTGAGCTGTTGGTGTATGACGTACGGGACCTCCCAGGCCGTCTGAAGCCTGTCTTTTGGTACAGGGACCAGCACCCACACGTTCTGACCGACCTGGTAGGTCTGCTGCCGTACATTCTGGTCGTACCAATGCTTCTGGTCAGCCTGGGCTTGCTGTTATGATCTGGTGGCCTAGGAGCAGCATGAGACGTATTCTGGAGAAGGTGGTACCTGTACTGACCGCAGACCCTGAACTTAGCACCGCAACTAGAAGTAGCCGTGGGATGTACCTAACACTCCCTAGACACCTCGACACAGCCTAAGGACTAACTTCCCCTAAAGATAGAAACGGGAAAACTATCTTGCCTCAGAGAAAATCCCCAAAGGATAGACAGCCCCCCATAAATATTGACTGTGAGAGGAGAGGGAAATGACATACGCAGACAGAAATCAGGATTTAGCAAAGGAGGCCTTTCTAGCTAAAAAGAAAGAATAGGACAGAGTACTATGCGGTCAGTATTAAAACACTAGAAAATATCCACCACAGAAAATACAAATCTCCACATCTGACTAAAGACATGGAAGGTATATCTGCATCTCCAGAGATACAGCTTGGCTGCAAAAAATCCTTACACAGACAAGCTGGACAAGACAAAACATGAAAATGCACAGAACTATAAGGCCCACAGCATGTGGACAGCAAAAACAAAGCCAGAACTTATCTTTGTAGAAAAGAACAGCAAAACAGGAGAGACCAGGTAGGGAAGTGAATCCTCCAAAAACAATGGACAACTGGCGCTGACTAAAAGATCAAGCAAGACTAAATAGCCCAGTCCAAATTGCAATAAGTGGACACACCTGATAAATGCTGCGATCCAAAGACAGCAGCACTACCACTCATAACCACCGGAGGGAGCCCAAGAGCAGAATTCACAACAGTACCCCCCTGTTGTGAATTCTGTTGTCGGGCTCCCTCCTGTGGTCATGAATGGTACTTCGGCTGGTTCTGTCCATGGACTTCCTCTGGTGGGTGTTTCTAAGTTTCACAGGTGACGAGGTTAATTCGTTAGCTGCTGCTCTATTTAACTCCACTTAGATCTTTGCTCCATGCCACCTGTCAATGTTCCAGTATTGGTCTGTTCACTCCTGGATCGTTCTTGTGACCTGTCTTCCCATCAGAAGCTAAGTTCCAGCTTGTATTTCTTTGGTTTGCTATTTTTCTGTCCAGCTTGCTATTTAATTTGTTGTCTTGCTTGCCGGAAGATCTCGGACGCAGAGGGAGCGCCTCCGCACCGTGAGTCGGTGCGGAGGGTCTTTTTGCGCCCTCTGCGTGGTCTTTTTGTAGGTTTTTGTGCTGACCGCAAAGTAACCTTTCCTATCCTCGGTCTGTTCAGTAAGTCGGGCCTCACTTTGCTAAATCTATTTCATCTCTGTGTTTGTATTTTCATCTTTACTCACAGTCATTATATGTGGGGGGCTGTCTTTTCCTTTGGGGAATTTCTCTGAGGCAAGGTAGGCTTTATTTTTCTTTCTTCAGGGCTAGCTAGTTTCTTAGGCTGTGCCGAGTTGCATAGGGAGCGTTAGGCGCAATCCACGGCTATTTCTAGTGTGTTTGATAGGTTTAGGGATTGGGGTCAGCAGAGTTCCCATGTCCCAGAGCTCGTCCTTATTATCAGTAACTATCAGGTCATTCCGTGTGCTCTTAACCGCCAGGTCCATTATTGTCCTGACCACTAGGTCATAACACCCCCTTGAGGAGGGGTCACCGAACCCTCACCAGAGCCCCCAGGCCGATCAGGACGAGCCAAATGAAAGGCACGAACCAAATCGTCAGCATGAACATCGGAGGCAACAACCCAAGAATTATCCTCCTGGCCATAACCCTTTCATTTGACAAGATACTGAAGCTTCCGCCTTGAAAAACGAGAATCCAAAATCTTCTCAACCACATACTCCAACTCCCCATCAATCAACACCGGGGCCGGAGGATCAACAGAGGGAACAACGGGCACCACATACTTCCGCAACAAAGATCTATGGAAAACATTATGGATGGAAAAAGAGGCTGGAAGGGCAAAACGAAAAGACACTGGATTGATAATCTCAGAAATCCTATAAGGACCAATAAACCGAGGCTTGAACTTAAAGGAAGAAACCTTCATAGGAACATGATGGGAAGACAACCAGACCAAATCCCCAACCCGAAGCCGGGAACCAACACACCGATGACGGTTAGCAAAACGCTGAGCCTCCTCCTGAGACAACACCAAATTGTCCACCACATGAGCCCAAATTTGCTGCAGCCTGTCAACCACAAAATCCACACCAGGACAATCAGAAGGCTCAACCTGCCCTGAAGAAAAACGAGGATGAAAACCAAAATTACAAAAAAAAGGCGAAACCAAGGTAGCAGAACTAGCCCGATTATTAAGGGCAAACTTGGCCAATGGCAAGAAAGCCACCCAATCATCCTGATCAGCAGACACAAAGCATCTCAAATAAGTTTCCAAAGTCTGATTAGTTCGCTCAGTTTGGCCATTTGTCTGAGGATGAAATGCGGAAGAAAAAGACAAATCAATGCCCAGCCTAGCACAAAAGGCCCGCCAAAACCTAGAAACAAACTGGGAACCTCTATCGGACACAATATTCTCCGGAATGCCATGCAAACGAACCACATGCTGAAAAAACAACGGAACCAAATCAGAAGAGGAAGGCAATTTAGGCAAAGGTACCAAATGAACCATCTTAGAAAACCGATCACAAACCACCCAGATAACCGATATCCTCTGGGAAACCAGAAGATCTGAAATAAAATCCATAGAAATATGCGTCCAAGGTCTCTCAGGGACCGGCAAAGGCAGAAGCAACACAGTAGCACGGGAACAAGGCTTGGCCCGCGCACAAGTCCCACAGGACTGCACAAAAGAACGCACATCCCGCGACAAAGAAGGCCACCAAAAGGACCTACCAACCAAATCTCTGGTACCAAAAATTCCAGGATGGCCAGCCAACACAGAACAATGAACCTCAGAAATCACTTTACTAGTCCATCTATCAGGAACAAACCGTTTCCCCACTGGACAGCGGTCAGGTTTATCAGCCTGAAATTCCTGAAGAACCCGTCGTAAATCAAGGGAGATGGCAGAAAGAATCACCCCGTCCTTCAGAATGCCGACCGGCTCAAGGACCCCAGGAGAATCAGGCAAAAAACTCCTAGAGAGGGCATC
Organism: Ranitomeya imitator; assembly: GCF_032444005.1. Taxonomy (NCBI): domain Eukaryota; kingdom Metazoa; phylum Chordata; class Amphibia; order Anura; family Dendrobatidae; genus Ranitomeya; species Ranitomeya imitator. Next base: position 383,525,818 of record NC_091282.1, read on the forward strand.
AGCCTTAACATTCTTAGAACCCGGAAGATACGAGACCACAAAATCATAACGGGAGAAAAACAGGGACCATCGAGCCTGTCTAGGGTTCAGTCGTTTGGCAGACTCGAGGTAAATCAGATTCTTATGATCGGTCAGGACCACAACACGGTGCTTGACCCCCTCAAGCCAATGTCGCCACTCCTCAAATGCCCGCTTCATAGCCAACAACTCCCGATTGCCGACATCATAATTGCGTTCCGCAGGCGAAAACTTCCGAGAAAAAAAGGCACACGGTTTCATCAAGGAACCATCAGAATTCCTCTGAGACAAAACGGCCCCTGCCCCAATCTCAGACGCGTCAACCTCAACCTGAAATGGAAGAGAAACATCCGGCTGACGCAACACAGGGGCAGAAGTAAATCAGCGTTTAAGCTCCTGAAAGGCAGAAACAGCCGCGGAGGACGAATTTGTCACATCAGCGCCTTTCTTCGTCAAATCGGTCAGAGGTTTAACCACACTGGAGAAGTTGGCAACGAAACGACGGTAAAAATTAGCAAAGCTCAAGAATTTCTGAAGGCTTTTCACAGATGTGGGCTGAATCCAATCATGAATGGCCTGAACCTTAACAGGATCCATTTCTATAGATGAGGGAGAAAAAATGAAGCCCAAAAAAGAAACCTTCTGCACTCCAAAGAGGCACTTAGACCACTTCACAAATAAAGCATTATCACGGAGGATCTGAAATACCATCCTGACCTGTTTCACATGAGACTCCCAATCATCGGAAAAAATCAAAATATCATCCAAATATACAATCATGAATTTATCAAGATAACTCCGAAAGATATCATGCATGAAAGACTGGAACACAGATGGGGCATTAGAGAGTCCGAATGGCATCACAAGGTATTCAAAATGGCCTTCGGGCGTATTAAATGCAGTTTTCCATTCGTCACCCTGCTTAATATGAACAAGATTATATGCCCCTCGAAGGCCAATCTTAGTAAACCCACTAGCCCCCTTAATCCTAGCAAACAAATCAGTAAGCAAAGGCAAAGGGTATTGAAATTTGACCGTGATCTTATTCAATAGGCGATAATCAAAACAGGGTCTCAAGGAGCCATCCTTCTTGGCAACAAAAAAAAAACCCTGCTCCCAATGGTGAAGAAGATGGCCGAATATGCCCCTTCTCCAAAGACTCCTTAATATAGCTCCGTATGGCGGCATGTTCTGGCACAGACAGGTTGAAAAGTCGGCCCTTAGGGAACTTACAACCTGGAATCAAGTCAATAGCACAATCACAGTCCCTATGCGGTGGAAGGGAACTGGATTTGGGCTCATCGAATACATCCTGGAAATCTGACAAAAACTCAGGAATTTCGGAAGAGGGGGAAGAGGAAATTGACATCAAAGGAACGTGACGATGAACCCCCTGACAACCCCAACTAGTCACAGACATAGATTTCCAATCTAACACCGGATTATGTACCTGTAACCATGGAAAACCCAGCACAATAGCATCATGCAAATTATGCAACACCAGAAATCGACAATCTTCCTGATGGGCTGGCGCCATGCACATGGTCAGCTGTGTCCAAAACTGAGGTTTATTTTTAGCCAACGGTGTAGCATCAATGCCCCTTAAAGGAATAGGGTTTTGCAAAGGCTGCAAGGGGAAACCGCAACGTCTTTCAAATTCTAAGTCCATTAAGTTCAGAGCGGCGCCTGAATCCACAAATGCCATAACAGAAAATGACGATAATGAGCAGATCAAGGTCACAGATAACAGAAATTTAGGTTGTACAGTACTGATGGTAACAGAACTAGCGATTCCCTTTGTATGCTTAGGGCAATCAGAAATAACGAGCAGAATCGCCGCAGTAAAAACACAACCTATTCTGACGCCTGAATCTTTGTCGTTCAGCGCTAGACAAAATCCTATCACACTGCATAGGCTCAGGGCTCCGCTCGGAGGACAACGCCACAGTGTGCACAACTCTGCGCTCGCGCAAGCGCCGATCAATGTGAATGGCCAGGACATAGAATCACTCAGACCAGCAGGCGTGGGGAACCCCACCATAACATCTTTAACGGATTCAGAAAGACCCTTTCTGAAAATTGCCGCCAAGGATGTTGTGAATTCTGTTATCGAACTCCCTCCTGTGGTCATGAATGGTACTTCGGCGAGTTCTGTCCATGGACTCCCTCTGGTGGCTGTGAGTGGAGCTTCTGCTTCTGAGGTTCCTTCCACAGGTGACGTAGTTTGTTCTTTGGCTGGCTGCTCTATTTAACTCCACTCAGATCATTACTCCATGCCAGCTGTCAATGTTCTTGTACTGGTTCAGTTCACTCTTGGATCTTTCTGGTGACCTGTCTACTCCAGCAGAAGCTAAGTCCCTGCTAGTTTATTATTTGTTCATTGTTTCCTTGTCCAGCTTGCTATCATGATTTTGCCTTGCTAGCTGGAAGCTCTGGGATGCAGAGTGGCACCTCCGCACCGTGAGTCGGTGCGGAGGTCTTTTTGCACACTCTGCGTGGTCTTTTTGTAATTTTTTGTGCTGACCGCAAAGATACCTTTCCTATCCTCTGTCTGTTTAGTAAGTCTGGCCTCCCTTTGCTGAAACCTGTTTCATTTCTGCGTTTGTGACTTTCATCTTTACTCACAGTCAATATATGTGGGGGGCTGCCTTTTCCTTTGGGGAATTTCTCTGAGGCAAGGTAGGCTTTATTTTCTATCTTTAGGCCTAGTTAGCTCTTAGGCTGTGAAGAGGCGTCTAGGCAGAGTCAGGTACGCTCCACGGCTATTTCTAGTTGTTGTGATAGGATTAGGGGTTGCGGTCAGCAGAGCTCCCACTTCCCAGAGCTTGTCCTGTGTGAGTTTAACTATCAGGTCGTTCCGGGTGCTCCTAACCACCAGGTCGATAACAGTACAGCTGGCCCAAAGTATTAATGCATCTCAATAGAGGGATAAGAGAAGTTCTGAGACCATTTTTTTTTCTCTGCAGTGTGTTTTGTCTTTCTTTTCCCCTTAACCTCTGGGTGTTCAGGACACAGGTGTAGATATGGACATTCAAGGTCTGTCCTCTTGTGTAGATCATCTCACTGCAAGTGTACAAAACATTCAAGATTTTGTGGTTAAGAATCCGATGTTAGAGCCTAGAATTCCTATTCCTGATTTATTTTCTGGGGATAGATCTAGGTTCTTGAATTTCAAAAATAATTGTAAACTGTTTCTAGCTTTGAAACCCCGCTCCTCTGGTGACCCCGTTCAACAAGTGAAAATCATTATTTCTTTGTTGCGTGGTGACCCTCAAGACTGGGCATTTTCCCTTGCGCCAGGAGATCCTGCATTGTGTGATGTAGATGCGTTTTTTCTGGCGCTTGGATTGCTTTATGATGAACCAAATTCAGTGGATCAGGCAGAGAAAATCTTGCAGGCTTTGTGTCAGGGTCAGGATGAAGCGGAGGTGTACTGTCAGAAGTTTAGAAAGTGGTCTGTGCTTACTCAGTGGAATGAGTGTGCCCTGGCGGTAGTTTTCAGAAAGGGTCTTTCTGAAGCCCTTAAGGATGTCATGGTGGGATTTCCCACGCCTGCTGGTCTGAATGAGTCTATGTCCTTGGCCATTCAGATCGATCGGCGCTTGTGTGAGCGCAAAGCTGTGCATCATTTGGCGGTATTCTCTGAGCATAGGCCTGAGCCTATGCAATGTGATAGGACTTTGACCAGAGCTGAACGGCAAGAACACAGACGTCGGAATGGGCTGTGTCTTTACTGTGGTGATTCCACTCATGCTATCTCCGATTGTCCTAAGCACAATAAGCGGTTCGCTAGGTCTGCCACCATTGGTACGGTACAGTCTAAATTTCTTTTGTCCGTTACTCTGATTTGCTCTCTGTCGTCCTATTCTGTTATGGCATTTGTGGATTCAGGCGCTGCCCTGAATTTGATGGACTTGGAGTATGCTAGGCGCTGTGGGTTTGTCTTGGAGCCCTTGCAGTATCCTATTCCATTGAGAGGAATTGATGCTACGCCTTTGGCCAAGAATAAGCCTCAGTACTGGACTCAATTCACCATGTGCATGGCTCCTGCACATCAGGAGGATATTCGCTTTTTGGTGTTGCATAATCTGCATGATGTGGTCGTTTTGGGGTTGCCATGGCTACAGGTCCATAATCCAGTATTGGATTGGAAATCTATGTCTGTGTCCAGCTGGGGTTGTCAGGGGGTACATGGTGATGTTCCATTGCTGTCAATTTCGCCTTCCACTCCTTCTGAAGTCCCTGAGTTTTTGTCAGATTACCGGGATGTATTTGAAGAGCCCAAATCCGGTGCCCTACCTCCTCATAGGGATTGCGATTGTGCTATTAATTTGATTCCGGGTAGTAAGTTTCCTAAGGGCCGACTGTTTAATTTATCTGTGCCAGAGCACGCCGCTATGCGGAGTTATATAAAGGAATCCTTGGAGAAAGGTCATATTTGCCCGTTGTCATCACCGTTGGGAGCAGGGTTCTTTTTTGTGGCCAAGGAGGATGGCTCTTTGAGACCTTATATTGATTACCACCTTCTTAATAAGATCACAGTCAAATTTCAGTACCCTTTGCCGCTGCTTTCTGATTTGTTTGCTCGGATTAAGGGGGCTAGTTGGTTCACCAAGATAGATCTTCGAGGGGCGTATAATCTTGTGCGAATTAAACAGGGGGCGATGAATGGAAAACAGCATTTAATACGCCCGAGGGCCATTTTGAGTACCTGGTTATGCCATTCGGGCTTTCTAATGCTCCATCTGTGTTTCAGTCCTTTATGCATGACATCTTCCGAGAGTACCTGGATAGATCCATGATTGTATATTTGGATGATATTTTGGTCTTTTCGGATGATTGGGAGTCTCATGTGAAGCAGGTCAGAATGGTGTTCCAGGTCCTTCATGCGAATTCCTTGTTTGTGAAGAGGTCAAAATGTCTCTTTGGAGTTCAGAAGGTTTCATTTTTGGGTTTCATTTTTTCCCCTTCTACTATCGAGATGGACCCTGTTAAAGTTCAGGCCATTTATAATTGGACTCAGCCGACATCTGTGAAGAGCCTGCAGAAGTTCCTGGGCTTTGCTAATTTTTACTGTCGCTTCATCGCTAATTTTTCTAGTGTTGCTAAACCGTTGACTGATTTGACCAAGAAAGGTGCTGATGTGGTCAATTGGTCCTCTGCGGCTGTAGAGGCTTTTCAGGAGTTGAAGCGTCGTTTTTCTTCTGCCCCTGTGTTGTGCCAGCCAGATGTTTCGCTCTCGTCTCAGGTCGAGGTTGATGCTTCTGAGATTGGAGCAGGGGCTGTTTTGTCGCAAAGAAGTTCTGATGGCTCGGTGATGAAACCATGTGCCTTCTTTGCTAGAAAATTCTCGCCTGCTGAGCGCAATTATGATGTTGGCAATCGAGAGTTGTTGGCCATGAAGTGGGCATTCGAGGAGTGGCGACATTGGCTTGAAGGAGCTAAACATCGCGTGGTGGTCTTGACGGATCACAAGAATTTGACTTATCTCGAGTCTGCCAAATGGTTGAATCCTAGACAGGCTCGATGGTCGCTGTTTTTCTCCCGTTTTGATTTTGTGGTTTCGTACCTTCCGGGTTCTAAGAATGTGAAGGCTGATGCCCTGTCAAGGAGTTTTGTGCCTGACTCTCCGGGTGTTCCTGAGCCGGCGGGTATTCTCAAAGAGGGGGTAATTTTGTCTGCCATCTCCCCTGATTTGCGGCGCGTGCTGCAGAAGTTTCAGGCTGATAGACCTGACCGTTGTCCAGCGGAGAAACTGTTTGTCCCTGATAGATGGACTAGTAGAGTTATCTCTGAGGTTCATTGTTCGGTGTTGGCGGGTCATCCTGGAATCTTTGGTACCAGAGATTTGGTGGCTAGATCCTTTTGGTGGCCTTCTTTGTCACGGGATGTGCGTTCTTTTGTGCAGTCCTGTGGGACTTGTGCTCGGGTTAAGCCCTGCTGTTCTTGTGCCAGTGGGTTGCTTTTGCCGTTGCCGGTCCCGAAGAGGCCCTGGACGCATATTTCCATGGATTTTATTTCAGATCTCCCTGTCTCTCAAAGGATGTCGGTCATTTGGGTGGTTTGTGCTCGCTTCTCTAAGATGGTCCATTTGGTACCCTTGTCTAAATTGCCTTCCTCCTCTGATTTGGTGCCATTGTTTTTCCGCATGTGGTTCATTTGCATGGCATTCCGGAGAACATCGTCTCGGACGGAGGTTCCCAGTTTGTTTCGAGGTTTTGGCGGTACTTTTGTGCTAAGATGGGCATTGATTTGTCTTTTTCTTCGGCTTTCCATCCTCAGACAAATGGCCAAACCGAACGAACTAATCAGACTTTGGAAACATATCTGAGATGCTTTGTTTCTGCTGATCAGGATGATTGGGTGTCCTTCTTGCCTTTGGCTGAGTTCACCCTTAATAATCGGGCCAGCTCGGCTACTTTGGTTTCGCCTTTTTTCTGTAATTCTGGTTTCCATCCTCGTTTCTCTTTAGGGCAGGTTGAGCCTTCGGACTGTCCTGGTGTGGATACTGTGGTGGACAGGTTGCAGCAGATTTGGACTCATGTGGTGGACAATTTGACATTGTCCCAGGAGAAGGCTCAACGTTTCGCTAACCGCCGACGCTGTGTTGGTCCCCGACTTCGTGTTGGGGATTTGGTTTGGTTGTCGTCTCGTTATGTTCCTATGAAGGTTTCCTCTCCTAAGTTTAAGCCTCGTTTCATTGGTCCGTATAAGATTTCTGAAGTTCTCAATCCTGTGTCATTTCGTTTGGCCCTTCCAGCTTCTTTTGCCATCCATAATGTGTTCCATAGGTCGTTATTGCGGAGATACGTGGCGCCTATGGTTCCCTCTGTTGATCCTCCTGCCCCGGTGTTGGTCGAGGGGGAGTTGGAGTATGTGGTGGAGAAGATTTTGGATTCTCGTGTTTCGAGACGGAAACTCCAGTACCTGGTCAAGTGGAAGGGTTATGGTCAGGAAGATAATTCCTGGGTTTTTGCCTCTGATGTTCATGCTGCCGATCTAGTTCGTGCCTTTCATTTGGCTCGTCCTGATCGGCCTGGGGGCTCTGGTGAGGGTTTGGTGACCCCTCCTCAAGGGGGAAGAAATGTTGTGAATTCTGTTATCGAACTCCCTCCTGTGGTCATGAATGGTACTTCGGCGAGTTCTGTCCATGGACTCCCTCTGGTGGCTGTGAGTGGAGCTGCTGCTTCTGAGGTTCCTTCCACAGGTGACGTAGTTTGTTCTTTGGCTGGCTGCTCTATTTAACTCCACTCAGATCGTTACTCCATGCCAGCTGTCAATGTTCTTGTACTGGTTCAGTTCGCTCTTGGATCTTTCTGGTGACCTGTCTACTCCAGCAGAAGCTAAGTCCCTGCTAGTTTATTATTTGTTCATTGTTTCCTTTTCCAGCTTGCTATCATGATTTTGCCTTGCTAGCTGGAAGCTCTGGGATGCAGAGTGGCACCTCCGCACCGTGAGTCGGTGCGGAGGTCTTTTTGCACACTCTGCGTGGTCTTTTTGTAGTTTTTTGTGCTGACCGCAAAGATACATTTCCTATCCTCTGTCTGTTTAGTAAGTCTGGCCTCCCTTTGCTGAAACCTGTTTCATTTCTGCGTTTGTGACTTTCATCTTTACTCACAGTCAATATATGTGGGGGGCTGCCTTTTCCTTTGGGGAATTTCTCTGAGGCAAGGTAGGCCTTATTTTCTATCTTTAGGGCTAGTTAGCTCTTAGGCTGTGAAGAGGCGTCTAGGCAGAGTCAGGTACGCTTCACGGCTATTTCTAGTTGTTGTGATAGGATTAGGGGTTGCGGTCAGCAGAGCTCCCACTTCCCAGAGCTTGTCCTGTGTGAGTTTAACCATCAGGTCGTTCCGGGTGCTCCTAACCACCAGGTAGATAACAGTACAGCTGGCCCAAAGTATTAATGCATCTCCTAACCACCAGGTGCATAACACAAGGCATCCTCATTCCATTTAGTCAATACAGACTATTTTCTAAATTTCTGGCAATACGATTCTGCAGCTTCTTGACCCTGACACAGGGCCAACAATGTCTTCTCTGCATGATCCACTGAATTAGGTTCATCATACAATAACCCTAGCGCCTGGAAAAAGGTGTCTACATTATGCAAAGCAGGATTCCCAGATTCCAGGGAAAATGCCCAATCCTGAGGATCACCACGCAGCAGGGAAATATCAATTTAACCTGCTGAATGGGATCACCAGAAGAACGGGGTTTCAGAGCAAAAAACAGTTTGCAGTTATTTTTAACCCCTTTACCCCCAATGGTGGTTTGCACGTCAATGACCAGGCCAATTTTTACAATTCTGACCACTGTCCCTTTATGAGGTTATATCTCTGGAACGCTTCAACGGATCCTGGTGATTCTGACATTGTTTTCTCGTGACATATTGTACTTCATGATAGTGGTAAAATTTCTTTGATAGTACCTGCGTTTATTTGTGAAAAAAACGGAAATTTGGCAAAAATTTTGAAAATTTCGCAATTTTCAAACTTTGAATTTTTATGCAATTAAATCACAGAGATATGTCACACAAAATACTTAATAAGTAACATTTCCCACATGTCTCCTTTACATCAGCACAATTTTGGAACCAAATTTTTTTTTTGTTAGGGAGTTATAAGGGTTAAAAGTTGACCAGCAATTTCTCATTTTTACAACACCATTTTTTTTTTTAGGGACCACATCTCATTTGAAGTCATTTTGAGGGGTCTATATGATAGAAAATACCCAAGTGTGACACCATTCTAAAATCTGCACCCCTCAAGGTGCTCAAAACCACATTCAAGAAGTTTATTAACCCTTCAGGTGTTTAATAGGAATTTTTGGAATGTTTAAATAAAAATGAACATTTAACTTTTTTACACAAAAAATTTACTTCAGCTCCAATTTGTTTTATTTTACCAAGGGTAACAGGAGAAAATGGACCCCAAAAGTTGTTGTCCAATTTGTCCTGAGTACGCTGATACCCCATGTGTGGCAGTAAACCACTGTTTGGGCGCATGGGAGAGCTCAGAAGGGAAGGAGCGCCGTTTGACTTTTCAATGCAAAATTGACAGGAATTAAGATGGGACGCCATGTTGGTTTGGAGAGCCCCTGATGTGCCTAAACATTGAAACCCCCCACAAGTGACACCATTTTGGAAAGTAGACCCCCTAAGGAACTTATCTGGATGTGTGGTGAGCGCTTTGACCCACCAAGGGCTTCACAGAAGTTTATAATGCAGAGCCATAAAAATAAAACAAAATTTTTTTCCCACAAAAATTATTTTTTAGCCCCCAGTTTTGTATTTTCCCTAGGGTAACAGGAGAAATTGGACCCCAAAAGTTGTTATCCAATTTGTCCTGAGTACGCTGATACCCCATATGTTGGGGTAAACCCCTGTTTGGGCACACGGGAGAGCTCGGAAGGGAAGGAGCACTGTTTTACTTTTTCAACGCAGAATTGGCTGGAATTGAGATCGGACGCCATGTCGTGTTTGGAGAGCCCCTGATGTGCCGAAACAGTGGAAACCCCCCAATTATAACTGAAACCCTAATCTAAACACACCCCTAACCCTAATTCCAACGGTAACCCTAACCACACCTCTAACCCTGACACACCCCTAACCCTAATCCCAACCCTATTCCCAACTGTAAATGTAATCTAAACCCTAACCCTAACTTTAGCCCCAACCCTAACTGTAGCCCTAGCCCTAACCCTAGCCCTAACCCTAGCCCTAACCCTAGCCCTAACCCTAGCCCTAACCCTAGCCCTAGCCCTAACCCTAGCCCTAACCCTAGCCCTAACCCTAACCCTAGCCCTAGCCCTAATCCTAACCCTAGCCCTAACCCTAGCCCTAATGGGAAAATGGAAATAAATACATTTTTTTTTATTTTTCCATAACTAAGGGGGTGATGAAGGGGGGTTTGATTTACTTTTATAGTGAGTTTTTTAGCGGATTTTTATGATTGGCAGCCGTCACACACTGAAAGACGCTTTTTATTGCAAAAAATATTTTTTGCAATACCACATTTTGAGAGCTATAATTTTTCCATATTTTGGTCCACAGAGTCATGTGAGGTCTTGTTTTTTGCGGGACGAGTTGACGTTTTTATTGAAATCAATTTCGGGCACGTGACATTTTTTGATCGCTTTTTATTCCGATTTTTGTGACGAAGAATGACCAAAAACCAGCTATTCATGAATTTCTATTGGGGGAGGCGTTTATACCGTTCCGCATTTGGTAAAATTGATGAATCAGTTTTATTCTTCGGGTCAGTACGATTACAGCGACACCTCATTTATATCATTTTTTTATGTTTTGGCGCTTTTATACGATAAAAACTATTTTACAGAAAAAATAATTATTTTTGCATCGCTTTATTCTCAGGACTATAACTTTTTTATTTTTTTGCTGATGATGCTGTATGGCGGCTCGTTTTTTGTGGGACAAGATGACGTTTTCAGCGGTACCATGGTTATTTATATCTGTCCTTTTGATCGCGTGTTATTCCACTTTTTGTTTGGCGGTATGATAATTAAGCGTTGTTTTTTGCCTCGTTTTTTTTTTTTTTCTTACGGTGTTTACTGAAGGGGTTAACTAGTGGGCCAGTTTTATAGGTTGGGGACGCGGCGATACTAAATATGTGCACTTTTATTGTTTTTTTTTTATTTAGATGAAGAAATGTATTTATGGGAATAATATTTTTTTTTTTTTCATTATTTTGGAATATTTTTTTTTATTTTTTTTTTACACATTTGGAAAAATTTTTGTTTACTTTTTTACTTTGTCCCAGGGGGGGACATCACAGATCAGTGATCTGACAGTTTGCACAGCACTCTGTCAGATCACTGATCTGACTAGCAGCGCTGCAGCCTTCACAGTCCCTGCTCTGAGCAGGCTCTGTGAAGCCACCTCCCTCCCTGCAGGACCCGGATCCGCGGCCATCTTGGATCCGGGGCTCGAGCAGGCAGGGAGGGAGGTAAGACCCCCGCAGCAACGCGATCACATCGCGTTGCTGCGGGGGTCTCAGGGAAGCCCGCAGGGGGCCCCCTCCCTGCGCGATGCTTCCCTGCACCGCCGGCACACCGCGATCATGCCAGGGGTTAATGTGCTGGGGGCGGTCCGTGACCGCTCCTGGCACATAGTGCCGGATGTCAGCTGCGATAAGCAGCTGACACCCGGCCGCGATCGGCGGCGCTCCCCCTGTGAGCGCTGCCGATCGCTATGACGTACTATCCCGTCCAGGGTCAGATAAGCCCAGGGCACCTCGACGGGATAGTACGTCTAAGGTCAGAGAGGGGTTAAAGCTCAAAAATTTGGACCTGTCCCCAAAAAACAAATCAGGATTTGGAATTCTAGGCTCTAAAACCGGAGTCTGAACGATATAATCGGAAATACCCTGTACTCTAGCAGCTAGTTGGTCCACACGAGAAACCAATTCCTGAACCTCCATGACAGCGCCTAACTCCTGAGCCACCCAGAGGAAAAGAGGGAAGGAAAGACAAAACAGACTACAGAAAAAAAAATGGCTCAGCACTTTCCTTCCCTTCTTCTGAGATGCGTTTAACTCATTGTTGGCCAGTTGTACTGTTATGATCTGGTGGCCTAGGAGCAGCATGAGATGTACTCTGGAGAAAGTGGTACCTGTACTGACCGTAGACCCTGAACTTAGCACCGCAACTAGAAGTAGCCGTGGGATGTACCTAACACTCCCTAGACACCTCGACACAGCCTAAGGACTAACTTCCCCTAAAGATAGAAACGGGAAAACTATCTTGCCTCAGAGAAAATCCCCAAAGGATAGACAGCACCCCACAAATATTGACTGTGAGAGGAGAGGGAAATGACATACGCAGACAGAAATCAGGATTTAGCAAAGGAGGCCTTTCTAGCTAAAAAGAAAGAATAGGACAGAGTACTATGCGGTCAGTATTAAAACACTAGAAAATATCCACCACAGAAAATACAAATCTCCACATCTGACTAAAGACATGGAGGGTATATCTGCATCTCCAGAGATACAGCTTGGCTGCAAAAAATCCTTACACAGACAAGCTGGACAAGACCAAACATGAAAATGCACAGAACTATAAGGCCCACAGCATGTGGACAGCAAAAACAAAGCCAGAACTTATCTTTGTAGAAAAGAACAGCAAAACAGGAGAGACCAGGTAGGGAAGTGAATCCTCCAAAAACAATGGACAACTGGCACTGAATAAAGGATCAAGCAAGACTAAATAGCCCAGTCCAAATTGCAATAAGTGGACACACCTGATAAATGCTGCGATCCAAAGACAGCAGCACTACCACTCATAACCACCGGAGGGAGCCCAAGAGCAGAATTCACAACAGCTTGCTCCATGTTGTAATGCACCAACTGAGTCAAGGTCTGCATCTTGTCATGGAAGCGCATGACATACTCCACGATGGAAACTTCTGGAGAGCTCAGCTCTTCTTCCCAGGATTCCCTTACCAGATCAAGGGGTCCCTGAACTCACCTGCCGTACAGGATCTAAAATGGGGAGAACTCCGTCGAGGCCAGCGGAACCTCTCGTAAGCAATTGGCAGATGTGGGATGTACTGCTCCCAGTCGTGTCCCTGGGTCTCAACCAGCATTTTTAGCATCTGTTTGAGGGTACCATTGAAGCGCTAACACAAACCATTGCTTTGAAAATGATACGCGCTCGATACCAGATGCCGCACCTGCATTTTCTTACATAGAGCCTCCATTAAGCCAGACATGAATTGAGTCCCCTGGTCGGTAAGCATCTCCCTGGGAAATCCTACTTGGGAAAAGATGGCCAACAGGGCATCCATCACCTTATCCGCCCTAATTGAGGACAGAGATGCTGCCTCCGGATACCAGGTTGCATAGTCTACCACAGTAAGAATGAAATGCTTTCCATAACTGCTGGGTATGACCAGTGGTCCCACAATGTCCACAGCAATCCTCTGGAAAGTCTTCTCTATCACTGGCAAAGATATCAGGGGAGCTTTGGGAGCAGGCCCTGACTTTCCCACTCTTTGAAATGTGACACAGGAGCGACTGTAGTTTGTCACATCTGTCCCCATTTTGGGCCAAGAGAAGTGTTGAGACAGTTGGGCCTCAGTTTTGCTGACCCCCAAGTGTCCAGCAAGGGGAATCTCATGGGCAATCCGTAACAACCCATCCCTAAATTGGTAGGGTACAACCTGCTTGCTCTCCCACAACCACTCCTGTTGGGGTTTACAGGGAACCGTCTCCCGGTAAAACCTCCCTTGCTCTCAGAATACCCTCTCCTTATCAGTCTCGGAGGTGGGCTTCTCAGCAAGGTTCCTCAACGTCTGCAGGCTAGCATCTGTGTGCAGAGCTGTCTGAAAATCCTGGATGGGGGTGGCCAGAAGTGACGTTAAGGTCCCTCTGGGACCTGCTCTGGGTCCGTTATTGGCTCAGTTATTTCCCTGGCTGAGGAGGGTCCAGAATGCAGAGTGTTACTTGCGTTCTGTGCACTCTAACTGCGGGTGACAGTGGATATATAGGCCCTCTTCCTGGGGAATAACACAGTCCCATCAGCCTGCCCAGCTATTGGTACTACGTCCCCATCCTCCCCTATTACATCAGGAGCAGTGCTAATTATGGTGCAGCTACCATCAGCCAGTTCAGCTTCCTTTATGACACTGGTCAATTGCACGGCATCACCTGCTTCATGGTTCCCATGCCTCTCTCCATCCCCCTTAGCACTGACTCTTGCTCCTGTTAGGAGATCCTCAGCAATAACACCCACAGCGTGACATGCCTGAGTTCTCCTGTACCACCAGATACATCGTTATCAGGTAAAGCATTGACATTCACATCATTAGCCTTAACATTACCATCAGTATCAGATCAAGGAGTGGTGTTGGGGACATAGTAAGCGAACATCCTCCCCAAATTGGTTCCCAACAAAATGTTTGTGGGTAGCTTTTCGGACTCCCCCACTTCCTTCACCCAGCTCCCGGGACACCAATTATTAAAAACCGGGCCATCGGCAAGGGACAGTGGACACCCCCAATCCCGATGACAGGGTTTTCACCATGATAATCTCTTCAGGGGATACCATTTCTTGTCGGAAGAGGGTTCGGTCGGCCCTGGTTGTCACGGATGTGGTTGTAGGACCACTGTGCCACGGAGAGCTTGGAGGGCCATGACTAAGCGAGTACCAGACTGTTCACTAGAGCCTCTGATGGTGAGATTAGGCTTGGCTCCTGATGCATGCCAGGTGCCACTCCAGGACAGACTAATGGACGCTCGGCAGCTGGACCCGAAAGGACAGACTGGATGGTGCGGCAGGCAGAGTTTGTATCAGAGTGCAGCAGGCAGAGTTCATATCAGAATGCAGCAGGCAGGATCTGCACTAGAGTGCAGCAGGCAGGATGTGCACCAGAGGGCAGCAAGGACTGGTACACAGCCTTACACAACTTAGACTGCAGAACAGGAAGGTTGCTCAGATACCTCCCCGGTGGGGAGGAAGCAATATATACATACTGCCCCACAGCCACTGGCTGGGGAGGAAATAGCAAGTGCACGCACTGGTCCTTTAAGAGGGTGGGAGCGCATGCGTGGTCTAAAGACATGGCTAGAGGCCCAGCTTGAAGCTTTGCTGGAAGCATGCGGAGCACAAGAAAGGGGAGAACCGACTGCAGCGTGGGTGAGTGAAGTGACATGCCGGAAGCCCTGCCTGTCAGAGCAGGGATCTGGCATGATTCTAACAGTGCCCTCCCTTCATGCCCCCACCTCTTTAATCCATCAAGAAAGTTCCGGAGGAGAATCGGAGTATGAATATTCTCCTTAGGCCCCCAGTATCTCTCCTCCGGACCAAACCCCTTCCAGTCAACAAGGAAGAAGGTCTTGCCTCTCACGATCTTCATGGCCTAGATGTTCTGCACCTCAAAAACGTCATCCTAGACAGTTGGCACGGGTGTGGTACTGGGATCCTTGAAGAAGGGGCTCAGGATGATCGGCTTCAGCAGAGAGACATGAAACAAATTCGGAATCCATAATGAAAGAGGCAACTTCAGTTTATAGGAGACCTCGGTGATCCGCTTCAGCACCTCGAAAGGTCCGATAAAGCGAGGACCCAACTTGTAAGAGGGAACCTTCAGTCGGATGTACCTGGATGAGAGCTATACTTTGTCGCCGGGGCGGAAGCATGGAGGATCCAGGTGACTTTTGTCTGCATGTCTCTTCATATGGGCGGAGGATGCTTCTAATGTGGCGTTGGTATCCTCCCACAACTTTACAAAATCCTTGGAGAGGACATCTGCCGCAGGAACATCAGAAGGAACCGTCACCAGAAGAGGAACCTCGGGTTGCCGACCAAACACAACGTAGAAAGGAGATTCTCCCGAGACTTCACCAACATGATAGTTGTACGAGAACTCAGCCCAAAGTAATTTCACCCAATAGCTGTGGTGGGCATTAATGAAGTGTCGCAGGTAGTTGCCCAGGACCTGGTTGACACGCTCCACTTGCATATTGGACTTAGGGTGATAGGATGAGGAGAAGACCAAGATGATATCCAGATGTTTACAGAGAGCTCGCCAGAATCTGGAAGTGAACTGTGAACCTCGATCGGACACAATGTGACGAGAAAATCCGTGCAGGTGGAAAATATGTTTGATGAAGCTGCAGGGGCGGACACAGACAGCTTGGGGCCCCTGTACAGGAAATGTGTCTGGGTCCCCCTGGGTCCCCCTCAAGTATATATATAGGTACACACACGTACATGTATATGTTACATAGTCTCCTTTATTATGTATATTGCCGTCCCTTATTATACAGTGCCCTCTCTTGTTATGTACAGCACCGTACCTTACATATTGGATTTTATAGAGTCCTGTTTTTTTGTTACATCATTGCCTTCTCCCCCACCACCCCATCATTACCCATTCCACCACCTCCATAATTTCCTCCTCCCCACCACCCCTTTCATTGCCCTTTCCACAGCCATCATCATTGTCTTCTCCCCTACCACCCCCATCATTACCCATTCCACGACCTCCATCATTTCCTCCTCCACACCACCCCCATCATTATCCATTCCACGACCTCCATCATTTCCTCCTCCCCACCATCCCCATCATTGCCCTTTCCACCACCACCATCATTGTCTTTTCCCCCATCATTGCCCATTACACCGCCTCCATCATTTTCTCCTCCCCACCACACCCATTATTGCCCATTCACGACCTCCATCATTTCCTCCTCCCCCACCACCCCTATTAGTGCCCTTTCCACCACCCATCATTGCTTTCTCCCCCACAACCCCTTTCATTGCCCTCTCCGTCAACCCAATCATTGCCTTCTGCCCCATTCCCCCCATCATTGGCCTCTCCTCCACCTACACACACACAAACACACATCACACCTCACCTCTGCGCACGGTATCCTGAAGCCGCACCATCACAGGCAGCTTCCTGTCTCGCACAGCCGCGGTGCTGAATGATGATGTCATTCAGTCGCTTCTGTGTGAGACAGGAAGAAGGAAAGATCCATTCCCTGCAGCTCCGCTCCACTGCCATTTTCTCTTGATGGCAGCGGAGCTGCAGGGATTGCTCCCTGCCCGCTGCACATGAGGGCAATCTGGCCAGGGGTCCCCCGGAGCCCCGGGGCCAGATAAACTAGCCAGATTGCCCTCATTATTAGCCACCCTGCAGTGGTTCCCCGGAGCCTCCGGGTCTCGATGCAGCTGCATCGGTTGAACCAGCGGTATGTTCGCCCATGTGAAGCTGTCATCCAGTTCAGCAGCAGATGGAAGAGCAGACAATGGGATAAAATGCGCCATTTTGGAGAAGCAATCCACGACTACCCAGATGAAGGTGCAGCCCTCGGATATTGGCAAATCTGTAATGGAGTCCATTGCTATGTGCTGCCATGGACCAGATGGTATGGGTAATGGTAGGAAGTCATCTGGGGACCTTATTGAGAGCACAAATCAGGCAAGCAGCCGCGTAAGCATAGATCTCCCTCCTCATGGATGGCCACCAGTAGTGGCGAGAAATCAATTGTAGAGTCTTCCTTTGTCCCTCGTAACCAGCCACCTTGAACAAGTGGCCCCATGACAAAACTGTCTCCTTCTCGGATTCAGCCAAAAGGGTTTTCCTGGGGGAATTTGCGACAAGCTGACTGGAGCGACAGTGACCATCTTGGATGGTTCGATGATAAATTGAGGATCCTTCTCTTGGTCTCCTGACAGAAAAGAGCGATAGAGGGCATCAGCGCTGACATTCTTGTCACCGGACCTGAAATGCAACAAAACGTTAAAGCAGGCAAAAAATAAAGACCACCTGGCTTGGCATGAATTAAGTCTCTGAGCGGACTGGAGGTACGCCAGGTTCTTATGGTCCGTGTAGATAACCAATGGATAGACTGCACCCTCCAGCAGATATCGCCACTCCTCCAAAGCCATCTTAATGGCGAGTAACTCTCCATCACCAATGGAGTAGTTACGCTCTGGGGCAGAGAAGGCTTTAGAGAAGAAACCGCAGGACACGCGGCGACCCGAGGAAGATTTCTGAGTGAACACAGCTCCAGCCCTTAACGAGGATGCGTCCAGCTCTAACAACTGTTTGTTCAAATCCGGACATTACAGAACAGGAGTGGTGGAAAAGGACCGTTCAAGAGAGCGGAAGGCCTCCTCAGACTCAGAGGACCAGTTCTTTGGGTTGGCTCTTTTTCAGGTCATAGCAGAGATAGGAGCGGTCAGAGTGTAGAAGTGAGGAATGAATTGTTAATAATAGTTTGCAAAGCCAAGGAATCTCTGGATTGACTCCAACAGGCAGCAGCCATTTAAAGATGGAAGAGACTTTCTCAGGATCCATCCTGAGTCCGGTATCTGAGATGATGTAACCCAAGAAGGGAAAGGAGGACTGTTCAAAAACGCATTTCTCATACTTGGCGTAGAGTCGATTCTCCCAAAGACGCTGCTGAACTGCTCATCTGTGGGAGGCCAGATCCAGGGAAAATACCAGAATATCATCCAGATACACAACAACGGAGGAATAAAGCAGGTCCCGGAAGATATCATTGATGAACTCTTGAAAAACTGCTGATGCATTACTGAGATCGAATGGCATGACTCGATATTCATAATGTCTGTCCCTGGTGTTGAAAGCCATCTCCCTGGCAAATGCGGATTCGTTTGTAGGCGCCCCTTAAATCTAGTTTAGTGAAGATCCTGGCACATCTTAATCGGTCAAACAACTCAGGGATCAATGGGATAGGGTATTTATTTTTCACCTTAATCTGGTTGAGACCCCAATAGTCTATACAGGGTCTGAGCGATCCATCTTTCTTTTTAACGAAGAAAACCCAGCCCCAGCAGGAGAGGAGGACTTCTGAATGAAAACAACTGTTCAGCACATTCAACTCACTCCTCCGCCCCCCACTGCCACCTCCAACTCCCCTCATCTCTTCCGAGGACTTTGCCACCTACTTCAAAAATAAGATCGACCAAACAAGGCAAACCTTTACTGTTCCACCACCCCAACCACTCCATATAAAAGACCTCTGCCCTTCCCTAATGACTTCCCCCTCCAACATCACTGAAGGAGAGCTTACTCACCTCCTTTCCAAATCACACCTCACCACCTTTGCACTTGACCCCATCCTTTCCCACCTGCTTCCTAACCTCACTAACATGCTCATTCCAGCCCTAACCCATCTCTTCATCCTATCGCTATCTTCTCCTATCTTCCCCTCTGCCTTCAAACATGCCACCATCACACCCATCCTCAAAAAAACAAACCTTGACCCAACTGCTATGCCCAGCTATCGCCCCATATCACTGCTCCCGTTTGCTTCTAAACTCCTTGAGCAGCATGTCCATTCCTCCCACCTCTCATCTAACTCCTTGACAACCTCCAGTCTGGCTTCCGCCCCCACCACTCCACCGAAACTGCCTAAATTACTGACTAAAATTACTAATGACTTAGTCACAGCCAAAGCCAACAGACAGTTCTCCATCCTCCACCTTCTCAACCTGTCCTCTGCCTTTGACACAGTCAACCACGGCCTTGTGCTACAGATTCTTCCCTTGGCATCAAGGACCTTGCCTTGTACCTTTCCGACCACACATTTAGCGTTTTCCACTCCCACTCTGTTAGGGCTAGCGGAAAGCACCGAGTAAATATAGATGTTTTATTGTAATTGATGCGTTCACAGCCCGGGGTCCACCGTGCAGGAGAACCTGCTGCTAGCAAAAGGCGGAACTATATGGCGGTATGAACTAACTCTGTTAATTCACAGAGTAGCTGTAAAATCAAAGCACTGTGCCCTGTTAGACTTCACAGAGGCACAGGCTAACTACCCAACTGAGAGCAGTCAGTGGTCATGCATGCACACAAAACTCCTCGCCGGAGGTGCCAGCATTCTAGGGGCTTATTTCAGCCAGGTCCCTGAATACATGCACACACAATCTCCTCGCCAGGGGTGCCAGCATTCTAGGGGCTTATTTCAGCCGGGTCCCTGAACACAAACTTACATGACCACATTGGCGCAAAGCACATAACATAGAAAGATACTAGCGCATGGATGTGTGGCCATGCGAGCCTTAAAGGGAACCTGTCACCCCGTTTTTTGAGATTGAGCTATAAATACTGTTAAATAGGGCCTGCGCTGTGTGTTACTATAGTGTATGTAGTGTACCCTGATTCCCCATGTATGCTGAGAAATACATTACCAAAGTCGCCGTTTTCGCCTGTCAATCAGGCTGGTCTGGTCAGGTGGGCGTGTTCACAGCGCTCTTTTCTTCCCCAGCTTTCCGTTGGTGGCGTAGTGGTGTGCGCATGTCCAGAGTTCCGACTTCCCTGCGCCCACGTGAAGACACAGCGCGCGATCTGCGCTGTAATCCCTTGCATCGGTGGGGGCGGCCATCTTCCTGGGGCCGCGCGTGCGCAGATGGAGTGCTCTGCTGCACGGGGCTTCAGGAAAATGGCCGCGGGCAGCCGCGCGTGCGCATTAGAGATCGCGGCGGCCATTTTCCCAAAGCCGAGTTTGCATCTCGGCTTTGGGAAAATGGCCGCTGCGATCTCTAATGCGCACGCGCGGCTGCCCGCGGCCATTTTCCTGAAGCCCCGTGCAGCAGAGCACTCCATCTGCGCACGCGCGGCCCCAGGAAGATGGCCGCCCCCACCGATGCAAGGGATTACAGCGCAGATCGCGCGCTGTGTCTTCACGTGGGCGCAGGGAAGTCGGAACTCTGGACATGCGCACACCACTACGCCACCAACGGAAAGCTGGGGAAGAAAAGAGCGCTGTGAACACGCCCACCTGACCAGACCAGCCTGATTGACAGGCGAAAACGGCGACTTTGGTAATGTATTTCTCAGCATACATGGGGAATCGGGGTACACTACATACACTATAGTAACGCACAGCGCAGGCCCTATTTAACAGTATTTATAGCTCAATCTCAAAAAACGGGGTGACAGGTTCCCTTTAAATAGTTGCAGCACGTACAGTACCTTCCTAGAAGGACCAATGAGAGGCTGCCACAGAGCCTGAGCACCTACAGGACCTTCCTGAAGGACCAATGGCTTTAGCTGCAGTATCTGAACATGTGACCCTCGATCTCCACTGAGAGATCTTACTCTGGGCATGCTCAGAACGAGAAAAGCAGGACTTAGTCCCAGAAGCGTCTGCTCGCCGCTGCCCAGCACTGACTTCAATGGCAGAAGCAGGAAAAGCAGCAGTAACTCTTTGTACAGAGTCAGACTGAGCGAGACGCTGGGACTGACGTCTCCGCTGAGCAGGCTCCACTGTGGCAGGAGAAGAATGGGAGACCGCAGCGGAGATGGCCCGAGATTCCCCCTGTGCAGAGGCGGGAACTCGACCCCTAACACACACTATCTCCTCATCCCACCTTCTCTCTGTTTGTGTCCCTCAAGTCTTTTTCCTGGGGCCCCAACTTTTTTCCATCTATACCCTTGGCCTAGGATAACTCATAAAGTCCTATGGCTTCCAGTACCACCTCTATGCTGACGACACTCAGATCTACCTCTCTGGCACAAATGTCACCTCCCTTCTGTCCAGAATCCCGGAGTGTCTATCAGCCATATCCTCCTTCACCTCTCGCTTCCTAAAACTCAATGTAGACAAAACCGAGTTCATCATCTTTCCCCATCTCGTGTATCTCCCCTACCCGATCTATCTTTTATGGTAAACGGCGTCACGCTCTCTCCCGTACCTGTAATCTGCTGCCTCGGAGTAACTCTCGACTCTGCCCTGTCCTTCAAACCGCATGTCCAAACTCTTGCCACCTCATGTCGCCTCCAACTCAAAAATATTGCCAGAATCCGTCCCTTTCTCAGCCCTCAATCTACTAAAACTCTTGTGCATGCCCTCATCATCTCCCGCCTCGACTATTGCAACACCCTCCTCTGTGGTCTTCTCGCTAACTCTCGTGCACCACTCCAGTCTATCCTCAACTTTGCTGCCAGCCTAATCCACCTCTCTCCTCATTACTCCCCTGTTTCTCCACTCTGCAAATCCCTCCACTGGCACCCAATTCCTCAGCTAATCCAGTTCAAACTACTAATACTGATCCACAAAGCCATCCACAACCAGTCCCCTCCCTATATCTCTGAACTAATCTCCCAATATCTTCCCTCACACAATCTTCGATCCTCCCAAGACCTCCCACTCTCCACCACACTTATTCGCTCCTCACAGAACCTCCTCCAAGATTTCTCCCGAATATCCCTTATCCTCTGGAATTCCATGCCTCAACACGTCCGATTATCCACCACCCTCGGATCCTTCAGATGGAATCTGAAAACCCATCTCTACAGGAAAGTCTACAGCCTGCAATAACCATTCTGCTGCCTCATCACCACCCGGGCTGCCGCCTCACCACCACCAGAGCTGCTGCACCCCCAACCTTCTGTCTCTTCCCCATTATCCTGCAGAATGTAAGTTCGCAAGGACAGGGTCCTCTCCTCTGTACCAATCTGTCATTGTAAATTCATTTACTGTAAAAGATATCTATAACTCTGTATGTAACCCCTTTCTCATGTACAGCACCATGGAACTAATGGTGCTATATAAATAAATAAAAATAATAATAATGAACCCCTTGGCCAAATTCTCCCGAATGTAGTCCCACATAGCTTGACTCTCGCCTGGGGACAGAGGGAACATGGCAGCTACATGAATCTCTGAGGTAATATTACTCCCAAATAAGATGTAAGAGCTGAGACTACACTAATACATGATGAATGTGGAGTAGTATATCAGCCATGTCTGTAGGGAGGTACACATGAGGGAACATGGCGGCTACATGAATTTCTGAGGTAAAATTGATCCCATATATGATGTAGGAGCTGATACTACACTAATATATGATGTGTGAGGTGAATGTACTCCTATCAGCTATAATGTTAAGTGATAACCCCAGTATTATACTCCCTGAAACTGCAGACATGTTTCCTCTTGGACTGTGGAGTTTAAAACCTAAGTCTTAAGGTACCTTCACACTGAGCAACTTTCCAACGAGAACGACAACGATCCGTGACGTTGCAGCGTCCTGGATAGCGATCTCGTTGTGTCTGACACGCAGCAGCGATCAGGATCCCGCTGTGACATCGCTGGTCGTAGCTAGAAGTTCGGAACTTTATTTGGTCATCAGGTCGGCGTGATTCGTCATGTTTGACAGCAAAAGCAACGATGCCTGCAATGTTTTTTCATGGAGCTAACAACCAGCGAGAACCATAAGTACATCACTGGATCGCTCCTGCATCGTTCTGCTGTTGCCGTGTTTGACGTCTCCTAGCGACCTAAACAGCGACGCTGCAGCGATCTGCTCGTTGTCTATATCGCTGCAGCGTCGCTTAGTGTAACGGTACCTTTAGTGGGCCTTTTATAGGATTAGGGAAATGATGTCGCTGAAGCACACTGGGCAACCTGCAAAACCCAAAATGGAACATAACAGGGAGAAGCAGACTGAGGTGAAGGAAGCAGAGCCTGGGATAACTGGGTAAAGTATTTAACAGGAAGAGAGGGTGGAGTAAGGCTACCAATTTGTAACTGTTCAGTGCTACCCTGTTTCTGTTGGGGACCCTGAAGGTCCATGTTATGTGCTGCAAAATTTGGAGGTGGAGGAGGAGAATCAGCAACTAATGAATGTGGCGGGGACATAGACTTGGAGCAGGCAGGAGATAAGATAGTCAAAGTGAAAATGATGAGGATGACAATGCTGGTCATGAAGTGATGACCGTGAAATATCAGGGCTGTATGATGCAATTCTTGTTGGAGGACAAGAGTATTGTTAACATCAATCAAAATGATGACTATTGGTTAGCCACATTTTTAGACTCTTATTTTTTTTTACCAAACTTTGAAATTTTTTCACAACTTAAATAAAAAAAGAACCTATACATGTTTGATGTCTATGAACTCTTAATGACCCGGAGAAGCATAATGGCAGGCCAGTTTTAGCATTGGTAAAAAAACAAACAAAAAATAACTGTGGAATTGCACTTTTTTTGCAATTTCACCACATTTGGAATTGTTTTCCCGTTTTCCAGTACATGATATGTTAAAACCAATAGTGTCTTTCAAAAGTCCAACTTGTCCCGCAAAAAACAAGCCCTCAAATGGCTATTTTGACAAAAAAATATAAAGTTATGGCTTCGGGAAGAAGGGGATCTCTGGTCGTTATTCTTTATCTTTTTAAAATCCAAAGATTTTTTTCTTAAATAGTTGCTTTTTGTTGGGCCTCTACTGCCTTACAACCTTTATAACATTACATTTTGTGTCAAGATTCCTTATATTGTGTGCTCTACTGAAGACAATCTGTGGGTTTTCTGTCAACAATGGTCCCAGATCAGGTTATTTTGTCCCTATGTGATAATTTTTTTCAAATCTTTTTAATATTTTATTGCTTTATGCATATAATTAGATAATGTAATATAACAAAGCAAATGGACTCCTACCAGTTTAGTAGTGGTAGCAGCAAGGATAGATATAATGGTTGGGTAATAAATCCTAACTTGTAATATGTTTTGTATAATAAAATCAGGGAACAAAAGCACGCTATTCACAACAGGTGCTAAATATACAAAATTGAAAAAAGCCAGTGGACATTAATAAAATTGTGCAGTCTCCCATCCTATTAAGGCCATGCTCACACGTAGGGTCGGGTCCCTGCGGGTTCTCCCGCAGCGGATTTGATAAATCTGCAGGGCAAAACCGCTGCGGTTATCCCTGCAGATTTATAACGTTCTGTCCTGCGGTTTCCGCTGCGGGATTTACTCCTACTATTGATGCTGCATATGCAGCAATATGCAGCATCAATAGTAATGTTTCTGTGCGGTTTCTGCACTTTTTTTCCCGCAGCATGTGCACAGTGGTTTGCGGCTTCCCATTGGTTTACATGTTACTGTAAACACAATGGAAACTGCAGCGGACCCGCAGCATCAAAATCGCCGCGGTTCCGCTGTAAAAACTGCAACGTGTGCACATAGCCTAAGGACAACATTTACTCTGTGAAGCAGGCGGCAATCTGCCGTCAGGGGAGGCTATCCCCTAACCTCGGTTACTCGTCAACACCCTGATCCCTGTAACTCTATGTTTGGTTCAATATTCTTGAACCCTATAATAACTCCCAAGATATATTAATGCTCCCCTGATGAGTCCACCTGTATTGTCAGACGAAACGTGTCCGAAGGGAAATAAGAGACACTAGTGAGGGCAGGACTACACTTGGGGGCTTTCCTTGATAGCATGGGAGACTTGCATGGGGCATAACAGGGTAGCTCACAAGCAATTAATGAATCCCCCACCCCCCGTGCCCACTCTTGGACTTGAGACCGTACTATTTTAATAATGCGCACTGGATTTATTGAGCATCTTTATTTTTAGCACCTGTCGTGAATAGCGTGTTTTTGTTCCCTGTTTTTATATGAAACAAATTAAAAGTTAGGTTTTATTACCCAACCCTTTTCTATCCTTGCTGCTAGCACCACACATAATTTAATAATGAACCAAGGTTATATTTTATCACCAACTACCAAATCTTTTGGGGCCCAAAGGAGGGCAACAACCCAGCAGTAGAACTGCTACCTCTTCCTTTGTGCAAGGAGAAACAGGAAGATCAGTGCCAGAGCCCTGAATATGTATGACCATTTGATATTTCAGTTTCTCTTTTTTAATAAATTTGCAAAACTTACTACATTTCTGTTTTTTTCAGTCAAGATGGGTGAAGAGTGTACATTAATGAGAAAAAAATGAACTTTTTTGAATTTACCAAATGGCTGCAATGAAGCAAAGAGTGCAAAATTTAAATGGGTATGAATACTTTCCGTACCCACTGTATATACACTGCTGAAAAAAATTAAGGGAACACTTAAACAACAGACTATAAATTCAAGTAAATCAAATTTCTGTGAAATCAAACTATCCACTTAGGAAGCAACGCTGTTTGACAATCAATTTCAGATGCTGTTGTGCAAATGCAATAGACAACAGATGGAAATTATTGGCAATTATCAAGGCATACTCAATAAAGGAGTGGTTCTGCAGGTGGGGACCACAAACCACATCTCAGTACCAATGCTTTCTGGCTGATGTTTTAGTCACTTTTGAATGTTGATTGTGCTTTCACACTCGTGGTAGCATGAGACAGACTCTACAATCCACACAAGTGGCCCAGGTGGTGCAGCTCATCCAGGATGGCACATCAATGCGAGCTGTGCCAAGAAGGTTTGCTGTGTCTGTCAGTGTAGTGTCCAGAGGCTGGAGGCGCTACCAGGACACAGGCCAGTACACCAGGAGATGTGGAGAGGGCCGTAGGAGGGCATCAACCCAGCAGCAGGACCGCTACCTCAGCCTTTGTGCAAGGAGGAACAGGAGGAGCACTGCCAGAGCCCTGCAAAATTACCTCCAGCAGGCCACAAATATGCATGTGTCTGCACAAACGTTAGAAACTGACTTCATGAGGATGGTTTGAGTGCCCGACGTCCACAGATGGGGGTTGTGCTCACAGCCCATCACTGTGTAGGATGCTTGGCATTTGCCACAGAACACCAGGATTGGCAAATTCACCACTGGCGCCCTGTACTCTTCACAGGTTAAAGCAGGTTCACACTGAGCACATGTGACAGATGTGACAGAGTCTGGAGACGCCGTGGAGAGCAATCTGCTGCCTGCAACATCCTTCAGCATGACCGCTTTAGCAGTGGGTCAGTAATGGTGTGGGATGGAATTTCTTTGGAGGGCCGCACAGCCCTCCATGTGCTCACCAGAGGTAGCATGACTACCATTAGGTACCGAGATGAGATCCTCAGAACCCTTGTGTGACCATATGCTTGTGCGGTTGGCCCTGGATTTCTCTTAATGCAGGACAATGCCAGACCTCATGTGGCTGGAGTGTGTCAGCAGTTCCTGCAAGATGAAAGCATTGAAGCTATGGACTGGCCCGCCTGTTCCTGAGACCTGAATCCGATTGAACACATCTGGGACATCATGTCTCCTTCACGGGGAGGATACCTTTATCATCCCCATCACTCACACCAATTTGTCATGAATTGGGGATTGTTTGAGTGCCCCTGGTTCTTTCTGAAGGGGATTTATCTATATCCCACTTCCCAGTTCCAGTTTGGAACCTGCAGCTCTCTGGTGCCCCCCTTTACCCTCAGGTCTGTCAGGGTACAGCACCTAGGATAATTAGTCACCAGAAAGGCTGCCTTTTATGTACTGGCTATTGGGCATGCTGCAGCGAGGAGGATATAACTACTCCCACTCAGGCGGGAACAATAATTATCAACGCCGCCAGTCGCTACAAAGACTCCCAACCGCACAGTACAAATCCGCTGCCACCAGCTCCAATTTCGTAATTAATAATGGGTCCGGAGCCAACCCAGATTAGTAGTGCAATTCGCCTCAGAGGACGCGACAGTTCGTTATAGAACAAGGAGAGACAAGCTTCAGGAGGCTAATTTGCATATTCCAGGTGCCTTCTGGGAGAAGCGAAGTCTCCCTAAGCTAGAAGATCGTTGGGTACAGCCGGGACCAGCTGCTTCGAAAGCATCACCAAACCAGGGATTCAAGCTTCAGGAGGCTAATTTGCATATTCCAGGTGCCTTCTGGGAGAAGCGAAGTCTCCCTAAGCTAGAAGATCGTTGGGTACAGCCGGGACCAGCTGCTTCGAAAGCATCACCAAGCCAGGGATTCAAGCTTCAGGAGGCTAATTTGCATATTCCAGGTGCCTTCTGGGAGAAGCGAAGTCTCCCTAAGCTAGAAGATCGTTGGGTACAGCCGGGACCAGCTGCTTCGAAAGCATCACCAAACCAGGGATTCAAGCTTCAGGAGGCTAATTTGCATATTCCAGGTGCCTTCTGGGAGAAGCGAAGTCTCCCTAAGCTAGAAGATCGTTGGGTACAGCCGGGACCAGCTGCTTCGAAAGCATCACCAAACCGCGCGCCGTACGGCGCGCGAATTTTTGCCTGTAGGACATTATTGCAAGAGAGCTTGGCTGAGTAGATTACACAAGAAGGAAAACACACAGCAAGTCAGCAGGATCTAGGAGCAACATGGCAGATGTGACAACCTACATGGTGAGCTGCAGCATGTGCTACATGTTCACAGATCGACCAGAAGAAGAATCCAATTTCACCTGTCAGAAGTGTAGACTAGTGGCCCTTTTAGAAGAAAAGGTGCGGGGTCTGGAAGAAAGAATAGCAACTTTGAAACTCATCAAAGAGAATGAAGACTTTCTAGACAGAACAGAAGCATCTCTACTGGTCACAGAAGGTGCAAAAAGTGTCAGAGAACCTCCAAAAGCAGATGAGTGGAAGCATGTGACCAAAAGAAGCAAGAAGACCATGGAGAAATCACCAACCACACAACTGAAGAACCGATATCAAATCTTTGTAGAGGATGAAGATGGCACACCTAAGAATGAAGCAATACCAGCAAGCAAAAAAGAAAAGGGCACACAGCAACAAGTGACAGCAAAAAGTACAGACAAGAAGCAACGAAGAGTGGTGGTGGTGGGAGACTCACTACTGAGAGGCACCGAAGCAGCCATCTGCAGACCGGACATAACTGCAAGAGAAGTATGCTGCCTTCCAGGTGCGATGATCAAGGATGTGACCGATAGGATACCAAAGCTCTTCAGCTCCAAGGACGTCCACCCATTTCTTCTGATACATGTTGGCACCAATGACACGGCAAGGAAGGACCTACCGACAATCTGCAAGGACTTTGAAGAGTTGGGGAAGAAAGTAAAGGAACTGGATGCACAGGTAGTTTTTTCTTCTATCCTTCCAGTAGACGGGCATGGCACCAGGAGATGGAACAGGATCCTTGATGCAAACAACTGGCTAAGACGATGGTGCAGACAACAAGGATTTGGATTCCTGGACCACGGTGTGAATTACTGGTATGATGGACTCCTCGCCAGAGACGGACTACACCTCAACAAACCTGGGAAACACACATTCGCCAGAAGACTCGCTACACTCATCAGGAGGGCGTTAAACTAGAAGAAGAGGGGACGGGAAGAAAAACATTAGACTCGAACAAAGACGACCCAGGAAAACATACTCAGAAGGGAGGTAAGAACATTTCTAAAACAATCCACAGTGAGGAGATTGGAACAAAACAAAATCCTCTAAACTGCATGCTCGCAAACGCCAGAAGCCTGACAAACAAGATGGAAGAACTAGAAGCAGAAATATCTACAGGTAACTTTGACATAGTGGGAATAACCGAGACATGGTTAGATGAAAGCTATGACTGGGCAGTTAACTTACAGGGTTACAGTCTGTTTAGAAAGGATCGTAAAAATCGGAGAGGAGGAGGGGTTTGTCTCTATGTAAAGTCTTGTCTAAAGTCCACTTTAAGGGAGGATATTAGCGAAGGGAATGAGGATGTCGAGTCCATATGGGTTGAAATTCATGGAGGGAAAAATGGTAACAAAATTCTCATTGGGGTCTGTTACAAACCCCCAAATATAACAGAAAGCATGGAAAGTCTACTTCTAAAGCAGATAGATGAAGCTGCAACCCATAATGAGGTCCTGGTTATGGGGGACTTTAACTACCCGGATATTAACTGGGAAACAGAAACCTGTGAAACCCATAAAGGCAACAGGTTTCTACTAATAACCAAGAAAAATTATCTTTCACAATTGGTGCAGAATCCAACCAGAGGAGCAGCACTTTTAGACCTAATACTATCTAATAGACCTGACAGAATAACAAATCTGCAGGTGGTTGGGCATTTAGGAAATAGCGACCACAATATTGTGCAGTTTCACCTGTCTTTCACTAGGGGGACTTGTCAGGGAGTCACAAAAACATTGAACTTTAGGAAGGCAAAGTTTGAACAGCTTAGAGATGCCCTTAATCTGGTAGACTGGGACAATATCCTCAGAAATGAGAATACAGATAATAAATGGGAAATGTTTAAGAACATCCTAAATAGGCAGTGTAAGCGGTTTATACCTTGTGGGAATAAAAGGACTAGAAATAGGAAAAACCCAATGTGGCTAAACAAAGAAGTAAGACAGGCAATTAACAGTAAAAAGAAAGCATTTGCACTACTAAAGCAGGATGGCACCATTGAAGCTCTAAAAAACTATAGGGAGAAAAATACTTTATCTAAAAAACTAATTAAAGCTGCCAAAAAGGAAACAGAGAAGCACATTGCTAAGGAGAGTAAAACTAATCCCAAACTGTTCTTCAACTATATCAATAGTAAAAGAATAAAAACTGAAAATGTAGGCCCCTTAAAAAATAGTGAGGAAAGAATGGTTGTAGATGACGAGGAAAAAGCTAACATATTAAACACCTTCTTCTCCACGGTATTCACGGTGGAAAATGAAATGCTAGGTGAAATCCCAAGAAACAATGAAAACCCTATATTAAGGGTCACCAATCTAACCCAAGAAGAGGTGCGAAACCGGCTAAATAAGATTAAAATAGATAAATCTCCGGGTCCGGATGGCATACACCCACGAGTACTAAGAGAACTAAGTAATGTAATAGATAAACCATTATTTCTTATTTTTAGTGACTCTATAGCGACAGGGTCTGTTCCGCAGGATTGGCGCATAGCAAATGTGGTGCCAATATTCAAAAAGGGCTCTAAAAGTGAACCTGGAAATTATAGGCCAGTAAGTCTAACCTCTATTGTTGGTAAAATATTTGAAGGGTTTCTGAGGGATGTTATTCTGGATTATCTCAATGAGAATAACTGTTTAACTCCATATCAGCATGGGTTTATGAGAAATCGCTCCTGTCAAACCAATCTAATCAGTTTTTATGAAGAGGTAAGCTATAGACTGGACCACGGTGAGTCATTGGACGTGGTATATCTCGATTTTTCCAAAGCGTTTGATACCGTGCCGCACAAGAGGTTGGTACACAAAATGAGAATGCTTGGTCTGGGGGAAAATGTGTGTAAATGGGTTAGTAACTGGCTTAGTGATAGAAAGCAGAGGGTGGTTATAAATGGTATAGTCTCTAACTGGGTCGCTGTGACCAGTGGGGTACCGCAGGGGTCAGTATTGGGACCTGTTCTCTTCAACATATTCATTAATGATCTGGTAGAAGGTTTACACAGTAAAATATCGATATTTGCAGATGATACAAAACTATGTAAAGCAGTTAATACAAGAGAAGATAGTATTCTGCTACAGATGGATCTGGATAAGTTGGAAACTTGGGCTGAAAGGTGGCAGATGAGGTTTAACAATGATAAATGTAAGGTTATACACATGGGAAGAGGGAATCAATATCACCATTACACACTGAACGGGAAACCACTGGGTAAATCTGACAGGGAGAAGGACTTGGGGATCCTAGTTAATGATAAACTTACCTGGAGCAGCCAGTGCCAGGCAGCAGCTGCCAAGGCAAACAGGATCATGGGGTGCATTAAAAGAGGTCTGGATACACATGATGAGAGCATTATACTGCCTCTGTACAAATCCCTAGTTAGACCGCACATGGAGTACTGTGTCCAGTTTTGGGCACCGGTGCTCAGGAAGGATATAATGGAACTAGAGAGAGTACAAAGGAGGGCAACAAAATTAATAAAGGGGATGGGAGAACTACAATACCCAGATAGATTAGCGAAATTAGGATTATTTAGTCTAGAAAAAAGACGACTGAGGGGCGATCTAATAACCATGTATAAGTATATAAGGGGACAATACAAATATCTCGCTGAGGATCTGTTTATACCAAGGAAGGTGACGGGCACAAGGGGGCATTCTTTGCGTCTGGAGGAGAGAAGGTTTCTCCACCAACATAGAAGA
This sequence comes from Ranitomeya imitator, assembly GCF_032444005.1. Classification (NCBI taxonomy): domain Eukaryota; kingdom Metazoa; phylum Chordata; class Amphibia; order Anura; family Dendrobatidae; genus Ranitomeya; species Ranitomeya imitator. Next base: position 383,557,102 of record NC_091282.1, read on the forward strand.
GGATTCTTTACTGTTAGGGCAGTGAGAATCTGGAATTGCTTGCCTGAGGAGGTGGTGATGGCGAACTCAGTCGAGGGGTTCAAGAGAGGCCTGGATGTCTTCCTGGAGCAGAACAATATTGTATCATACAATTATTAGGTTCTGTAGAAGGACGTAGATCTGGGTATTTATTATGATGGAATATAGGCTGAACTGGATGGACAAATGTCTTTTTTCGGCCTTACTAACTATGTTACTATGTTACTATGTAAGATAGTAATTTTAGATTTTACTCCAAAAAAGGTAGGCAGTGTTTACAGAGGTATAAAAAGATATTATAAAGGAGACAAAGCATATTTACAATACAATTGCAAATAAAAAAAAGGACAAAAATTGAAAAGAACACTTACAGGTCATTATGTCATCTTATCTCATGGCCGACTGTGTGCTGTGGAGGAGGGGATACATCTAGATGCATAGCAAACATCTGTATAGCAGCTACACCCCAGACAAAGACACTGCAAGACTGCTATCTCACTAAGTTATCTCACAGCCCAAAACCCAGGCACCCAGGTTAGGTATGTAGATGTTATCAGCGTCTTGCCATCACACTGGGTACTACAGATACGTCCAGCCCCAGGTATGGGCAGGAGCCTGAACTCACCTACAAGAAGCTGATGGTGTCTTGTCTCCTGGATTCCTGTCCCACCTACAAGCTCCTTTATGGCGGTGTCATGATCCGTTCCAGGGTTTATTAGTGTCTGGCCTTTTTTTGGATGGATCATATCAAGGGTTAACTTGGCTATGCCTCATTCTGGGTTCGGGTTTGCTATTTAGCTCCCATGAATCTTGCTGGCAATGTCAGTTATAGTTCTGTCTTCGGCTTGAGAACCTGACTCTGGAAACCCTTGGTTTGTCCTGCTGGAAACCCTGACTTGTCCTGTGTCTGTAATCCCCCTCTGTCTGCCTTTTCCCTGCGTTTGTCTGTTCTGACTGATTCTCTGATGCTGAACTCCTGGCTTGTTTATTGACTCTGTCTTGATTTGTCCCTATTGTACCGTATTTTGCTCGCCCTGGTTTACTGATCTCTTGCTACGTCTTGACTATGCTTTCTGTTTAATCCTTTTGTACTGACATATTATCTAGTGTCTTGACTCGGCTTTTTCTGACTACTCTCTTGCAAACTAGGTGGCATCTGTTCAGCTGCTCAGTGTGTGCAGTCTTGCACCCCTATTAAACTCCCCCTGGTGTAAGTTGCGCTGTATTGCACTGCAGCTTTATGACAGGTGGGTAGAAGCAAAGGCAAATAAGTCACCTGATGTCTCTGCAGTGTCTGCAATAATGTTAATTTAGATGAGATGGCTGTTTATTCAGGTACAGTGCTGGCCTGGGGGGCATATACTTGCCTGCCCCTGGTGCTGACGCATGCACAGGACATCAGAGTCCTGGCACTGCGTGATGACTTCACTGTGCCAGGACTTTGACTTTATGCTTGGCCATTTTGTAAACCGCAGGTTTAAAGCAACCTGCGGGCTACAGAACAAAGCGCCGTCGTGCAGGGAGATCGTGTCTTCCTGCTCTACAACGGAGTTAACTGTATCGGCATGCTACAGTTAAAGGTAGCATAGCTCTGGGTGGGAGCCTCTGAGTGAGGCAACTGTAACTTCTTCTCCCCTGTAGGTACGCTACTGGCTAGAAGTGTTCAGCTGCAGAGCTCCATCAATGGTATAGTGGCTGCTGCTGGGTGCTGCACATCCACCGTCTCTTGACTTGAAACCCCACAAATCAGATATTGATGATCCATCCCAAAGACAACAGATGATTGTATGTTGAGCAATCAGGTGACGCTCTTAGTCATCTAATTATTTGACGTATACATACTCCTGGTAAAGTTGCATTTTGATAAATGATGATGTGAATTTAATCTTGCTGTAAGATACCCAGCCGCCATTATTTCTCACATTAAGGCCAGAGTCACACTAGACTATAATACGAACGAGGGCTATGCGATAAAAAATCGCATAGCACTCGGACCAATGTTAATCTATGGGGCAGCTCTCATCATCCGTTTTTTTTCTCATCCGTATTACGCTTGCGAGTGAAATCGCAGCATGCTGCGATTGTCTGCGTATCTCAACTGAAAAACGCCAATGCAAGTCTATGGGTGTGAGAAAAAAATCGCACAGCACACGGACCACCAGTGTGACTTGTGAGAAATTCTCAGGCATTGGGCAGGTGACAGGAATGGCTCAGCCATTATTTGCTCATTTTGCAAGTGTGTGAGAAAATCTCACCATACGGATGAGAAAAAAAGCATCCTGGCATTTCACACGGATGAGATACGGATCACCATTCGGAGAACATTTGTGCGATTCTCAGCAGACAAAAATCAGACAGATTTTTATACATTGTGTGTGACTCCAGCCTAAGGGCTCATACTCACTTGCGAGCAAAACAGACGAGTGCAATCCGATAAAAATCGGATTGCACTCGGACCAATGTTATTCAATAGGTGACATCTCATTTGCATTTTTTTCTCAGGCGAAATCGGACTGAGGAAAAAATCGCAGCATGCTGCGATTTGCTGCGAGTCTCGCCAATGCAAGTCAAACGCACGGAATACGCACCATCCGTTTTCCGTCCGTTTTTTTACAGATACTTTACCATTCTGTGGTATAGAAGACTGTAAATGGTCCTGTAAATGATTGTAAAAAAACAGTTGCAGAGAAAAAAAACGCATTGCATACGGATGTCATACGGATGTAAAACGGATGGTGCGATTAAAAATCGCATTGAACTCGCATGACAATTGCATAGTTTGCATCCAATTTTTTCGGTCCAGGTTACGGACCGTTTTTTTTTCTAGCAACTGGGTATGAGCCCTAAGGGGTGCTCGCTCTGTGATATCATATGCAGAAGCCTATGCAGGATCTATATAACTAAAGCCAGAAGCATGTACCTGAGGCAACAGCAGTGACTACAGTATATTTGACAAGATAGACCAGATGTTTTATCTGCTGATGTACCATCTTAGGCCGGGGACACACACAACGTATAAAAAAACGGTCCGTTTTTGACGGAGGAGAATCGCAAAAATTTTTACAAAACAGTGATCCGAGTGCAGTGCGAGGATGCGATTTTCTCGCATCAAATGATCCGTGTGACATCCGTATGGCATCCGTACTGCGTGTTTTTATCGCAGGCTTGCAAAACCAACATACGCCAATACAAGGGATCCATGTGTCAAAAACAAACAAACATATATACTGTCATATATATATGTATATATATATATATATATATATATATATATATATATATATATATATATATATATATATATAATGTCAGTAGACACATATATGTATATATATTAATATTTCATCCAGCGCGATATAGCAGAAAGCCGGTAATTCAATTGCCGGCTTCTGCTTTCTCCTTCCTAAAACCCGACATGATTTGAGACCTGGTTTTCTCCGCTAGAGTAGTAAAGCCAGTGACTGAGGGCAGATATTAATAGCCTGGAGAGGGTCCACGGTTATTGGCCCCCCCTGGCTAAAAACATCTGCCCCCAGCCACCCCAGAAAAGGCACATCTGGAAGATGCGCCTATTCTGGCACTTGGCCACTCTCTTCCCATTCCCGTGTAGCGGTGGGATATGGGGTAATGAAGGGTTAATGCCACCTTGCTATTGTAAGGTGACATTAAGCCTAATTAATAATGGAGAGGCGTCAATTATGACACCTATCCATTATTAATCCAATTGAATGAAAGGGTTAAATAAAAGACAAACACATTATTTAAAATTATTTTAATGAAATAAAAACAATGGTTGTTGGAGTATTTTATTCTACGCCCAATCCAGTCACTGAAGACCCTCGTTCTGTAAGTAAAAAAACATAATAAACCAACAATATCCTTACCCTCCGCAGATCTGTAACGTCCAACGATGTAAATCCATCTGAAGGGGTTAAAATATTTTGCAGCAAGGAGTTCCGCTAATGCAGGCTGCTCCTTGCTGCAAAACCCCGGGGAATGAGGCTAAATATAGATCAATGATCTATATTTAGCTTCATTTGCGGTGAGGCGCCCTCTGCTGGCTGTTCATAGATCGTGGGAACTTTCCTAGAAAGCTCCCAGGCTAAATTAACATTATTGCAGACACTGCAGAGACATCAGGTGACTTATTTGACTTTGCTTCTACCCACCTGTCATAAAGCTGCAGTGCTCACGTTACACAACCCGGTGTTAGACTGGCAGACTCGAGAGATTACTAGATGGAGTGAGTTTTGTCAGGAACATTGCCTGGGTACTCGGCTGGCCGGATTGAGTTCTCAGGTTTTGCCAGAGTTCATCTCAGATTTTGAGGATGTATCCTCTGAGGAGGGGAGTCGAGAGCTACCTCCACACCGTCCTTATGATTGCGCCATACGTCTCATTCCTGGTGCTAAACTGCTTAAGAGTAGGCTATACAACATCTCTGCCCCAGAGAGACAGGCCATGAAGGACTATATCACAGAGAGTCTGGCCAATGGTCATATCAGACCCTCGCCATCACCCATTGCTGCCGGGTTCTTCTTTGTAAAGAAGGACAGGGGTTTACGCCCATGCTTAGACTTCCGTGAATTAAATCAGATTACGGTCTGGTATTCTTTTCCGCTCCCTCTTATTCTGGACCTCTTTAACCAAATTTTGGGGGCTAAATGGTTCTCCAAATTAGACCTCAGGGGGGCATATAATCTCATTCGGATGAAGGAGGAGGATGAATGGAAGACGGCATTTAATACTCCAGAGGGACATTACGAGAACTTGGTTATGCCTTTTGGGTTAAGTAATGCTCCTGCTGTGTTTCAACACTTTGTCAATGATATACTTAGTCACTTAATAGGTAGGTTTGTGGTGGTATATCTCGATGACATCTTAATTTATTCCCTTGACCTCGAGTTTCATCAGGATCATGTACGGCAGGTCCTTCAGGTACTCAGGGACAATAAACTGTTTGCCAAACTTGAGAAATGCATGTTCGAGGTCAAAGAAATTTAGTTTCTGGGTTATATCTTATCCTCCACAGGTTTTCGTATGGATCTGGCTAAGGTCAGGGCGGTCTTCGAGTGGGATCGTCCTGAGGACCTTAAGGCTTTACAGAGGTTTTTAGGTTTTGCAAATTTCTATCGCAAATTTATTAAAGACTTTTCAGTGGTAGCCAAACCATTGACAGACGTGACCAAGAGAGGCACGGATTTCTCCATATGGTCCAGTGCGGCCAGTAAAGCTTTTGAAAATGTGAAAAAGTGTTTTTCCACTGCACCCATATTAATACAGCCTGACATCACTCAGCCATTTGTGGTAGAGGTGGATGCCTCTGAGGTAGGGGTGGGAGCTGTATTGTCTCAGGGGATTTCTCAGAGTAAGTGGCATCCGTGTGCATTTTTCTCGAGAAAATTATCTGCTACGGAGAAGAATTATGACATTGGTAACAGGGAGCTGTTGGCAATTAAATGGGCATTTGAGGAATGGCGTCATTTTTTGGAGGGAGCACTTCACCCTGTCATGGTGATTACAGATCACAAAAATCTGTTATATTTAGAATCTGCAAAGCGTATTACACCTAGGCAGGCAAGGTGGTCTCTGTTCTTCGCCAGGTTCAATTTCTACATTACGTAGCGGCCAGGAAATAAGAATGTCAAAGCTGATGCGTTATTCCATTGTTTCCCGGGGGGTGGCGATAATTGTGAACAAGGTCCTATACTGCAGAAGGGTGTAGTAGTCGCCGCAATTAATTCTGATCTTGAGAAAGAGATGGTAGAGGCACAGGGGGACGCCCCAGCAGCCTGTCCGTTAGGTAAACTTTTTGTTCCAGCTAATCTCCATCTCAGGGTCATAAATGAGCATCATGACTCGGTTTTGGCCGGACACCCTGGAAGTAAGGTTACTGTGGACCTACTCACTCGGCGTTTTTGGTGGTCTGGGGTAAGACATGATGTACAGGAATATGTCGCTGCCTGCAGTGTGTGTGTGCGTTCCAAGTCCTCTCATTCTCACCCGTCTAAGTCTCTCCAACCTTTGGAGATTCCCAATAAACCTTGGACTCATTTGTCAATAGACTTCATCACTGACTTACCGGTTTCGGAGGGTAATACAGTTATTTTAGTCGTAGTTGATAGATTTAGCAAGATGTCTCATTTCATTGCGCTCCCTGCATTACCAAATGCTAAGACTCTGGCACAGGTCTTTATTAAGGAGGTTGTGAGACTGCATGGTATTCCTTCAGATATTGTCTCAGACCGGGGGGGTGCAGTTTATTTCTAAGTTTTGGAGGGCTTTCTGCAGCCGGCCGGGGACTCATTTGTCGTTTGCTTCAGCTTTTCATCCTCAATCCAATGGTCAGACTGAACGCGTAAATCAAAATCTTGAGACTTATCTCAGGTGTTTCATCTCAGAGAATCAAGAGGACTGGGTTAAATACTTACCACTAGCAGAATTTGCTATAAACAATCGTACTCATGAGTCTACTGGTAAGTCCCCGTTTTTTGGGGCATATGGTTTTCATCCTCAATCTAGTTCATTTAATAGGAGGGATTCCTCAGGTGTTCCTGAAGAGGAGAAGTTTTCTTCATCCATCACGTCCGTATGGCAAGGGGTTCTTGAAAAATTAAAGAAGATGGGTTCCAGGTATAAGAATGCGGCTGATCGGAGACGTGTGGAAGGTCCGGACCTCTGTGTGGGTGATTGGGTTTGGTTGTCTTCGGAAAATATTAACCCCTTCATGACCAGGGGATTTTTCGTTTTTCCGTGTTCGTTTTTCGCTCCCCTCCTTCCCAGAGCCATAACTTTTTTATTTTTCCGTCAATTTGGCCATGTGAGGGCTTATTTTTTGCGGGACGAGTTGTACTTTTGAACGACATCATTGGTTTTAGCATGTCGTGTACTAGAAAACGGGAAAAAAATTCCAAGTGCGGTGAAATTGCAAAAAAAGTGCAATCCCACATTGGTTTTTTGTTTGGCTTTTTTGCTAGGTTCACTAAATGCTAAAAATGACCTGCCATTATGATTCTCCAGGTCATTACAAGTTCATAGACACCAAACATGACTAGGTTATTTTTTATCTAAGTGGTGAAAAAAAATTCCAAACTTTGCTAAAAAAAATAAAATAAAAATTGCGCCATTTTCCGATACTCGTAGCATCTCCATTTTTCGTGATCTGGGGTCGGTTGAGGGCTTATTTTTTGCGTGCCGAGATGACGTTTTTAATGATAGCATTTCGGTGCAGATACGTTCTTTTGATCGCCCGTTATTGCATTTTAATGCAATGTCGCGGCGACCAAAAAAACGTAATTCTGGCGTTTCGAGTTTTTTTCCCGCTACGCTGTTTAGCGATCAGGTTAATACTTTTTTTTATTTGATAGATCGGGCAATTCTGAGCGCGGCGATACCAAATATGCGTAGATTTGATATTTTTTTTATTGATTTATTTTGATTGGGGCGAAAGGGGGGTGATTTAAACTTTTATGTTTTTTTTATTTTTTTCACATTTTTTTAAACTTTTTTTTTTAACTTTTGCCATGCTTCAATAGCCTCCATGGGAGGCTAGAAGCAGGCACAGCACGATCGGCTCTGCTACATAGCAGCGATCTGCTGATCGCTGCTATGTAGCAGAATTGCACGTGTGCTGTGAGCGCCGACCACAGGGTGGCGCTCACAGCGACGGGCAATCAGTAACCATAGAGGTCTCAAGGACCTCTATGGCTACAATGGAGACGCATCGCCGACCCCCGGACATGTGACGGGGGTCGGCGATGACGTCATTTCCGGCCGCCCGGCCGGAAGCGGTAGTTAAATGCCGCTGTCTGCGTTTGACAGCGGCATTTAACTAGTTAATAGGTGCGGGCAGATCGCGATTCTGCCCGCGCCTATTACGGGCACATGTCAGCTGTTCAAAACAGCTGACATGTCCCGGCTTTGGTGCGGGCTCACCGCGGAGCCCTGCATCAAAGCAGGGGAGCCGGCATCGGACGGTATAGTACGTCCGATGCCGGTAAGGGGTTAAGCTGAGAGTTCCCTCGTGGAAATTGGGCCATAGGTTCATTGGCCCTTATAGGATTGTGGCCGTCATGAATTCTATTGCTTTTCGGCTGGCTTTGCCTCAGTCATTTAAGAGCCATAATGTTTTTCATCGCTCCTTACTCAAAAAGGTTGTGGCATCATCCAATCAGTCCCCTTCTTCTCCAGCTCCATTCCTTGTTGATGGAAATCTTGAGTTCCAGATTTCCAGGGTTATGGATTCTTGTTTAGTTCGTCGATCCCTACAATATCTGGTTCACTGGAGAGGGTAGGGTCCTGAGGAAAGGTCGTGGGTACTTGCTGCCGATGTCCATGCGGTTAGGTTGGTTCGGGCATTTCATACAGCTTATCCTGAGAAACCTGGTCCTGAGGTTTCGGAGATCCCTTGTAGAAGAGGGGATACTGTCACGGGGCTACCACGACAGAGAGGTTCCATTGAACCGCAGCGCTCTGGGCCTCGTTCACACACAGTGAACAGAAGCTCTTCACCTATATTCTGACCTGGCTGCTTTGTGCCAGCAGTGCAGGAGTTAATCTTGTTGCTGAGTTGCTGTGAACTGGGTCTCTCTCAGCTGAAGTGGATTTTGTAATCTGATGCTCTATATAGACCCAGTCCTGACTTCAACTATTGTCAGTGATCAGTTCTACTGCCTGGCTTGGAGGTTGCAGGAGTGTAGTGTTGGAGGTTTATTTACAGAGATTGGTGTCTGCGGTTTTGGTTGCATGTTTAAACTGTTTTCTTTCCTATTTTATTCCTTCTCTTCCCTTCTCTGTGTTTCCACTGTGGTTGTGTGAGCATTTAGTGAGTTTGAGACTTTTAGTTACCTTGTCTGTATACCCTGTTATTTGTTGTATTATTACACTGGTGCAGTCCACCTCCTTTGGGGGGAGAGGGGGCAACTGATAGGGCCTGCACAGGAGACAGGGATACGCTGGCGGCTCGGGCCTCCTAACTATCATAGGTACCCCCAAGATAAGGGAAAGCCAGGGCCCCATTAAAGTGGTAGGGACAGGTGTGGGTCCCAGTACGCTGTCCTGCTCCTTTAACTCCGCTTACGGCATGACACCGCCCCTCTACTGTATCATTTTCCTACTCTTCTTCCTCTCCTCCTTACTGCCGAGGTTCCTTGGGGTTTAGTCATACTGCCGCTATTGAACAAACCATCAGCAGATTGGACACCTCTTATCCTGACATCACCCCTACCTTGATACAAAACACAGAGTTTGTCTGCTGTCTATAACATCATGTCCTCTTATCTAAAAGTCAATCCCTCTGAAACTTAACTTCTCATGTTCCCTCCCTCTACTAACTTATCTATACCCAATATTGCAACTTCCTTGTGTGATTCAACCATAACTCCCAGGTAGCACGCTCACTGTCTTGGGGTCATATTTGACACAAATTTTTGTCTGTACTACTGTAACTCTCTACTAATCGGTCTCCCTCTTACTAAGTATTTTCATCTCTAATCCATCCTGAATGTAGCAGTAAGGGCTATATTTATGTCCAGCTGCTACACTGTCTCATCCACCATTTACCAATGATTGCACTGGTTAATCATGTTCTACAGAGGAGCATTGCATGATGAATAAGCCTCCTTACCTTGACCAGCCAAAGCTGGTATGTCACTCTCCACAAGGAGAAACCTTACCCCTTAGACCTCAGTCCAGAGCCTCCCACCTAGCCAAATCAGTTCTCATGCTTCGCATTGACGAGGGCCAACAGCGCAAAACACAGGGTCTACGAATTGAGGTACTGATTTGGCTTTTATCCTAAGTCATATTGCAAGACTCGTTAAAGGGTTGATTGTGACTTGTAGGATCGCTACTTCCAACAGGTGGTGCTATAGAGTTCAAGTCCTATTTTTCTCTGAAGAGGCAATTTGCATAAACTTATCTCTCTCACCCACAAAGCTCTCCAAAGTTCTGCACCCCATTACATCTCCTCCCTCATCTCTATCTATTACCCTACTTGTGCTCTCCATTCTGCAAGTGACATAAGACTAACATCTTCCATAATCTGAATCTCCCACTTCCGTCTCTATCTTCTATTGTGCTACCCCAGTTTTCTAGAATGACCTACCCCAGACAATCCAATACCTTGCCCCACATTAATACCTAGCCTCCACATTTTTAAGCATGCTTTATCAACACACCTCATTAGACATGTCTATTACCCTACTTCACTAATATAACTCTTCGCTGTTCCCCCATCCTAAACTTATCAACTAGTAGTAAAAGAAAAATACCTTTTTTTTGGATGTACAGCAGGTTTGCTAATCACAAAATGATTAGACAATTACAAAGGCATTTTATCAAGTTATCCCCATTTTTCTGAAGACAAAACAGGTGTACTGTTTTGAACATGAAGAAGGTATGGATTATCATCAAGTAGTGAAAAATTATCCCTTTTTTGGGGGTCCACAAAAAGGTCTGATAATCACAAAATTATATCATAATCCAGAATGAATCCTCCTGTTTAGGGAGACAAAATTTGGGGAGCTGTTTCATGTTTGTATACCTTCAAGAGAGTACATTTCCTAGTATCCAGCACTATAAGACAATGTACAGCTAGGATATGTGTGCCCGACGTGGTTTAGTAGTGGCTGCGGCAGTAGCAGTACTGTAAGGAATTAGGATCGATAGGCAATGAGGTTTCAGTAAATATAGGGCCAGCCACAACAACCCAAGCAGAAGCAGTACTACAATATAGATGAAATAATGGACAGGGAGTAGACAGAGTTATGCAGGCAATGAGATGTAAGACAATGTAGGGTAAGCACTGAACGCAGCATAATGGTGTAAACGACAGACAATAGGTAGGCAGGCAAATGGTATGGCTGATTTAACCATTGGAATCAGCCAAAGGTGATTGAAAGTCGGCAGTGATCCTTGCCTGATTCATTTTGACAGTTTTCAAGGAAAAGTGCTGAACAAATGCAGAATTGGAGCATATTCAGATTTGATGTCTTGGGCTTTACCAGCTGTAAATGCAGCCTTGGTCACAGTTCCAGTAAGTACAAATCATTCATAACACACCTGGTGCTTTCCAAGCGTATGTATTTTGATACCAATATTCACTTTTATGAAACCTTTGAACAGGAGTAGAATAATATTGGTTTTGACCTTACTTCAGACACATTTTGAATGGCAGGTTTTCAAAGTTACCTTTAGTATGCACATATTAGGAGAAAATTCTTTAACATTTCTGACATAGTTTTGCCAAATAATATGGTCCTCCCTACGTGATTTTTATGTATAAAAATCCCAGGCTCTACTAGAAGAATACCTGTGCAAACCCGAGTTTTGAAAGCAGGATTATGACATTCAGAGACTGTATATTGAAATCGAAATCTTTTCGAATTAAAAGAAAAGCAAAAAATATTTTCTTACAGGAGAGAAAATCTCCAAAGCTTATTCTCAATACAGCAAAGTAATTTGGGTAAGTATAAATGTGTAAGAATAAACAAATTAATTAGGTTTTGTGATTATAGATTTCAATGAGATATGAATCGGACACCGTAATAATCAAACTGTTGGGAATCTGCCAAATGGAATCCCTAACAATCTAAAGTATAGGGACTTCTAGCTTCCAAATCTCATTTGGGAGGTAGTTTATTATGCATACATGGTTACTCTTAACTGAGATGGATGGAGTAACAAAAACCTTCCAAAGATTACACAAAGAGGTTCCAAACTCCCACTCATACTTATTTCATAAGATTCAGCCACAGCTGACCTACCAAGTGGCATCTCGGCAAGCTGTTTGTGCATTTTTAACTTTACTAAAGAAGCGTGGACTGTATGCAGTCTGTTACATCAAAGGTAAGTAATATCTTCTTACCTAAAAATAAATTAATTCTATACGAAAATTGTAACACAACAATTAATTTCCTACCCACTACATGTCAGGTCTTATAAGTGAATAACGGCTGTGCGAATATAAACCATTTTTTCCCTTTTTTAAAAAATATATAAATAAAAGCTATCTTGTATCATGCGCAGAAATAGCTACTCTGTAGTGACTCGCATCGGAGCAGCAAAAGTACAGTCACAAACGCATTTTGCACAAGCCACCCCTATTAGGGCCAGGAAATTCTTCTCCCACTCCCAAAGGGGAGGGGGACTTTACGGAGCCCTTCCTAGACTGCTGTTGCAGGATAGCTGGTGTCTTGTGACGCGGATGATGTGGTGTCACGTTCAAAAGCAAATCCAAAGTTAGAAAAACAAAACAAATGAAAACCAAAATAAAACTCCAGGACAATAGCTAGTAAATCAGAACAAATAATGACCATTAGCAACTACTGAGAAGCTACCAGAGCTTGACCAGGAATCACTGACCATACACCTACACAAGGTAACTGAATAAACCGCACTGAACTGGGTTAGAATTAGGGCTCATATGGCCAGCCATAATCCAGAGATAACAATGAGGTGATACAATTCTCCTTGTTATGTCCAAGGAGCCACTCACTGTTCACCTGAACAGCAGGGTGCACAAATTCCCTCTATTGACTAAAGGTACCGTCACATTAAGCGATGCTGCAGCGATCTAGACAATGATGCCGATCGCTGCAGCGTCGCTGTTTGGTCGCTGGAGAGCTGTCACACAGACAGCTCTCCAGCGACCAACGATCCCAAAGTCCCCGGGTAACCAGGGTAAACAGGGCCGCGCTTAGTAACCCGATATTTACCCTGTTACCATTGTAAAAGTAAAAAAAAAACACTACATACTTACATTCCTGTCGCGTCCCCCGGCCTCAGCTTCCCTGCTCTGTGTAAGCACGCTTGCCAGAAAGCAGAGCGGTGACGTCACCGCTGTGCTTTGCTTTACGGCCGGCCGGCGCTGACTCTGGGGAACGCAGGGAAGCTGACGCTGAGGAACGTGACTGACCAGGGTAAACATCGGGTTACTAAGCGCGGCCCTGCGCTTAGTAACCCGATGTTTACCCTAGTTACCAGTGATGACACACGCCGATTCAGCGATGTCAGCGGGAGATCCAGCGACAAAATAAAGTCCTGGACTTTCCCCAGCGACCAACGATCTCCCAGCAGGGGCCTGATCGTTGGTCGCTGTCACACATAACGATTTCGTTAATGATATCGTTGCTACATCACAAAAAGCAACGATATCGTTAACGATATCGTTATGTGTGACGGTACCTTAACACCAGACAAGGGAGCGTCCTGCGTTGCCTGGCAACTTGGATACACAGTGTCTCATGTGTCTTGGGCCGTAAAACCAGTGTGGAGCATGGCGTCCATGTTCCCACATTGCTCACCACTTCCACGCACAAGGCACCACCATGTGTAGTCGCACCATCCAAGTGTGCGCTAGCTCTGCCCCAGCGCGGACAGACCGGGGGAGGAGCATGAGTGCGTCCGCGGCAGGTATTCATAATATGTTGTATTCACATACTATCCCTACCTTCCCTTCTCATATGATTAATGTCTCTCAGTTGTGTATATTTACTATATGTGAATATAAGAGAAATATGGGAATTTAGCAATATAAGTGGCTTACATACAAAAATTTTCAGTGGTCACAGTAGTTTCATGTAGCTTGGCTTGAAATGATAGCAAACGTATTAAAAAGGAAATCTGAAATACATTTATTTAGAAATTATATTGTCTTAGCACAAAAACAAATCTCTCTTAAGTGATGGCCACTAAAGGTGGGGGTGAGCCCTCAATAAGCTGTATTTTTCGGATTTCTCCCTCTCTTAGTAAGCAATGACTTGCAGAAAAGAGGTGTGGAGAATCCGAATGGAACTGGTGGCTCACTGAATAGACTTTCTACAGGAGCACAGGCAATTACGGTCACTGTGACGAAGAGTGATGGTTTCCCCATTTTTTTTTAATCAAAAAACATGTTAACTTAGTTACCGTATATTATTTTTGTGCACTATGCTATTTATTTATTTACTGCAGGATAAATCGTTATATTTCTTTATTTGCTTTTTTCTGTTTAGTGGCTGGTGTGAACGTGCGCTTACACGCACACCAGTTTATATCCCAGTTCATACCTTTTGGGTTTTTTCTGTCTGTTTCATCATGTACATATAAAGGTGCGGTCTGACTTTCCTTTGAGGTGGGCATTATTGATGTGATCTCCCTCGGCTGTGTGTCCACTAGTTGGTCTCAGTCCCTCTCAGCCCTTATCTAGGAGTATAGGCAAGGTAGTCTTTGCAAGTATAGTACAGTGTACTTAATTCTATGCAGTTCAGCTTCTTTTTTGCTTCCCTATAGTCTCCATCTTGTCATTATTTTCCTTTTATGATTTTAATCCCATGATGCTTCAACACAGCTTCACATAGGTATATAGAGCCAGTAGCATTTCTGAATACTGTGGTAACTATGATTATATTCTCCACTACTGTATATTCTTCTAAATAGATTAATAGATTATATCCATATAAGTCATGGAAACTGAACTGTGATTTTCTATCATCTACATTCTAACTCTGTGACAAGCGTTCCCTAGTCATAATCAGTAACTGTGATAGAAGTTTCTTCTCACCCATGGAAGAAGTTCAGTGGTACCGTCCATGCAATTTCATGGTGAATCATTAGAGTCTGATGAAGATGGTGTACCATGATTTCACATGAGCTTACTGAGAAGGATTCCTGAATTTTCATATAGAAAGCAAAAAGTAAATAAAGTAATACTAGCTGATATATGAATTTGGAGACTAGTGACTAAATGAATTAAAAACAAAATCACTGGACTGCTATTTTAATGTAACCACTAACTACCTGCTCCATGCTCTATCACTATACCAATATAACACCAGTACCTGCTTTGCGCTCGTCATTGCACATCTTGCAGAAAGCATCTGCTTCCTGCATATGGAAGAAAGCTATTTCAAGTTTTCGAAAACAGAACAAGAAAGTTGAACACAGAAAAGCTGTAAGGTTGTGCACTTTCACTGTGAACCAATTATTTCAGCTATAAATCTCAAAAATTCAATATAATTGAATTACATTATAGGTCTTCAATTTTTATGTCTCAGCTATGGCTGGGCCACAACGAGTACTAGTAAGTGTTGTAATTTTAAATTTGTATATAAGGTGCCACACCTACCAAAATCTAAAATATGCATCAATCTGATTATATTATTTTTTAATATTTCAGACTAACTTTAGCTCATAACACTATCATATTCTTCTAAGTGAGTGTGCAGATGTCAAAATCAGTGGGAAATGTGTTAGGAGATTTAAGGGTGACTGCAAAAGTAAATAAAGTCCAGCCTATCGCTCGTGGGAACCATTCCACTTGGGCTTTACACACAGATAGTGTGGTCACAGACATTACAAACCAGATGTACAGACAGCAAACTTAGTATTGAATGGAAAATGCCATGTTGCTTAAAGTATATATATTTAATTTATTCATCCCAAATGCTGCCCATAAATCTCATCTTGCCTACTCTGTGTTACAGTTTTGATTTCATAACAGTAATAGTTCTAAAATCAGATTATTAATTTGCAAGACACAGGTCATCAAGACATATTAGTTTCAGACTAATGCTTTTTTCACACGTCCTGGTGATTCCTGGACAGGAAAAAAAACAGTACTGGTGAGATCCGTGGTCCGTGTCCGTGTGCCATCTGCATGTACAATGGGGAAAAATGTATAAATTCGTGAGGGCGGAGGGCACCGCTGAATATATAACTGTTGGGGCTCACCGTGGACTTGGAAACATAGCAACTAAACCCATAGAGAAAGATCAAGTCCACATGGAAGGGAGCACCAATGCAGATTGCACATTTTCTGTTAGTACAATAAACCTCATTTCAAGGCAGAAACATTACTGTGTCCAACAGTTATTAGATATATGAAACTGAAATAGCTGTTGCAAAAAACCCAATTTTTATAAAACATTAAGCTGAAGATTAATAGGGGTGCCCAAACTTTTTCATATAACTGTATATAACTAATTGTTTCTGTATACTAAGCACATTGTATATGGTTATACCACAGGCCATTATATTGTACTAGCTATTGAACCCGTTCTACGCCCGGGTGGCGAGCATTTATATTGGTATATGGTCTCCATCCTGGTATGTGCTGCTCCATCCTGCGTCCCCATCCTGTCATGTGCTGCTCCATCCTGCGTCCCCATCCTGTCATGCGCTGCTCCCATCCTGCGCCCCCATCCTGTCATGCGCTGCTCCCATCTTGCGTCCCCATCCTGTCATGTGCTGCTCCCATCCTGCGCCCCCGTTCTGTCATGTGCTGCTCCATCCTGCGCCCCCATTCTGTCATGTGCTGCTCCATCCTGCATCCCCATCCTGTCATGTGCTGCTCCCATCCTGCGCCCCCGTTCTGTCATGTGCTGCTCCCATCCTGCGCCCCCGTTCTGTCATGTGCTGCTCCCATCCTGCGCATTCATTCTGTCATTTGCTGCTCCCATCCTGTCATGTGCTGCTCCCATCCTGCGCCCCTGTTCTGTCATGTGCTGCTCCCATCCTGCGCCCCCGTTCTGTCATGTGCTGCTCCCATCCTGTGCCCCGTTCTGTCATGTGCTGCTCCCATCCTGCGCCCGTTCTGTCATGTGCTGCTGCCATCCTGCGCCCGTTCTGTCATGTGCTGCTCCCATCCTGCGCCCGTTCTGTCATGTGCTGCTCCCATCCTGCGCCCGTTCTGTCATGTGCTGCTCCCATCCTGCGCCCGTTCTGTCATGTGCTGCTGCCATCCTGCGCCCGTTCTGTCATGTGCTGCTCCCATCCTGCACCCGTTCTGTCATGTGCTGCTGCCATCCTGCGCCCGTTCTGTCATGTGCTGCTGCCATCCTGCGCCCGTTCTGTCATGTGCTGCTGCCATCCTGCGCCCGTTCTGTCATGTGCTGCTCCCATCCTGCTCCCCTGTTCTGTCATGTGCTGCTCCCATCCTGCGCCCGTTCTGTCATGTGCTGCTGCCATCCTGGGCCCGTTCTGTCATGTGCTGCTGCCATCCTGCCCCCGTTCTGTCATGTGCTGCTCCCATCCTGCGCCACCATTGTATTATATGCCCCCCATAAGACGCTCCAGTGTGTATGCCCCCGTATGCTGCTGCCATATAAAAAAAAAAAAATACCATACTCACCTATCGTCCGGCTCCACTGCAGGTGTGTCTTCAAGAAAATGGCGCCGGAAAGCGCGGACTGCGCAGGCGCCTATTCCGGCAGCAGGAATCGGCGCCTGCGCAGTCCGCGCTTTCCGGCGCCATTTTCTTGAAGACACACCTGAAGTGGAGCCGGAGTGTGTCTTCAAGAAAATGGCGCCGGAAAGCGCGGACTGCGCAGGCGCCGATTCCGGCAGCAGGAATCGGCGCCTGCGCAGTCCGCGCTTTCCAGCGCCATTTTCTTGAAGACACACTGCGGCTCCTCTGCCTGTGACTGGTAAGTCAGAGGGCGGCGCCGGCGCGCATTAAGCGCGTCATCGCGCCCTCTGAACTGTCACAGCAGAGGAGCCGGGAGACGGAGCCGCACGCAGCGCTGGAACGGGGAAAGGTGAATATACTTACCCTCCTGGCGGTCCCTGACTCTCCGGTGGAGATCGCGGTATGCGTTCAGTGTTTACGCATACCGCGATCTCCTGGGAGCGTCACTCTGTGGGGGCCAGACTGCGCCGGCGCTTGCGCCTGCGCAGTCTACAAAGGCTTCGGACAGAGTGACGCTCCCAGCGTTATATTATAGATTGTATGACCATGCTGGAGTAGTTTGGGATGTGGGTTGTCACTTTTTTCCTACATTATCATATTAGGATATGACTTGTGTACAAGATTTGTGCTGTTGTTGCACTTTTAATGTTTTTATCCGTTTTTTTGTGTGACCTATCTTTTTGTGTGTTGCATTATTTTTTGTAAAAGCTTGCTAATAAAAGAATTTGTATTTTTTACATATGGTTGTGGTGCTCTCTTCCGTGTGGACTTGATCTTTCTCTATGGGTTTAGTTACAATGGGGAAAAAAGTATTTAGTCAGCCTGTAATTGACATCATAGGTAGACCCCAACTATGAAAGTCAAAATGAGAAAACAAATCCAGAAAATCACCTTGTCTGATTTGGCAAGTTTTTTTTCAAATTATGGTGGAAAATAAGTATTTGGTCATTAACAAAAGTTAATTTCAATATTTTGTTATATATCCTTTGTTGGCAATGACAGAGGTCAAACGTTTTGTGTAAGTCTTCACAAGGTTGGCACACACTGTTGGTGGTATGTTGGTCTATTCATCCATGCAGATCTCCTCTAGAGCTGTGATGTTTTGGGCCTGTTGCTGGGCAACATGGACTTTCAACTTCCTCCAAAGGTTTTCCATGGGGTTGAGATCTGGGGACTTGCTAGGACACTCCAGGATATTCCTATGCTGCTTGCAAAGCCTCTCCTTCATTGCCCTGGCGGTGTGCTTGGGATCATTATCATGCTGAAAAGACCCATCCACATTTAATCTTCAATGCTTTTGCTGATGTAAGGAGGTTTGCACTCAATATCTCACGCTACATGGCCCCATTCATTCTTTCATGTACACGGATCAGTGGTCCTGGTTGCTTTGCAGAGAAACAGCCCCAAGCATGACGTTGCCACTCCCATGCTTCACAGAAGGTATGGTGTTCTTTGGATGCAATTCAGCATTCTGTCTCCTCCAAATACAACAAGTTTTGTTTCTACTAAACAGTTCTACTTTAGTTTCATCAGACCATGTGACATCCTCCCAATACTCTTCTGGATAATCCAAATGCTCTCTAGCAAACTTTAGACGGGCCTCTGCTGAAACATTCATACCCACAGATTGAGGCTTTCAAGATACCGCCACTTATGTGTAAACGGAGACCTAACAACATCAGGGATCGAGTTGTTAAAGCAGACCTGGGCAGCTCCTCCAGGGTACCCAGACAAACTTTTTTAGGTACAGAAAGGCACGGCACATTTCCTTGTTTAGGCTGTGCATGCTGCTCCAATGTCATCAAGTCTAACACCATCACTCACCCGCACTCCGGTAAACAATACCAAATCAAGGGATTCTTCATATGTGAATCCAACAACGTAGTATATGTTATCAAGTGCAAGTGCCCTTGTTGGTTACTGTATGTTGGTGAAATGACACATCACATCCGTGATCGTATCGCCAGCCACAAATCTACTATAAGGTGCAAGAAAACCTGGCTTCCCCTCCCCTACCACTTTGTTGCTGCCAACCACTCGGTTTCCCAACTACGCTTCCAGGTCCTTGAGCAGGTTGAGCGCTCAAGGAGGGGTGGTAACCATGTAGAACTACTACGACAATGTGAATCACATTGGATTTACACTTTGCAAAAGCTCACACCCAAAGGTTTGAATAGGGAACTCGACCTGATCTGATGACAAAATCGCCGTGGGGCCGCGTGTCCTCTTGCCAGCTCTAGGTTTCTGCTTGTATTGTCTATCACTTGTATCCTGCATGTGTCATGCATATTTAATACAATCTGTTGATATGTAAGTGTAGCATGCTGACCTTTCTTTCTTTCTCAGTGCACTAACCTATCCTCCTACTTGCAGGCAGTTTGACTACCACAATTCGCTACATCCTACTGGGGTAAGTACCCAGGTCCACCTTTTTTATTTTCTATTCTTTATTTCCATTTTATTTTTATTTTCTTTATCTTTATTTCTATCTGTTTTCTCATTTATATTTTTATCTTTCATTATTTTTCATTATTTTACATCTCACCATTTTTCCACATTTTATTTCAGTTTTATTTTTATTTTTTTATTTTTATCAATCTTTCTTTTTTCCAATTTTCTCTCCTTTTTACTTACAGTTTTATTTTTTCATTCCTTTTATTCTTATTTTCATTTTGGTTTTCCTTTTCATTTCCTTTAATTTTTATTATTTATTTTTTTTCACCATTTTTTTCACCATTTTTTCCACCAGTTTTTACCTTTTCTTTTCCATCATTTTCTCCTCATCTTCATTCATCAGCCTTTTTCATATTTTCCATTTTCTTGGTTTACATATTTGTCTTCTCCTTTCCATATATCTATTTCTCTTATGAATCTTTTTGTTTCAGCCATGATATCTATTTCTCATATATATTTCTGCTTCATTCGAGATTTCCATTTTTCCACCTTTTATTCATATTACTCTCCCATCTGTTTCCGTTTTTTCTATTCTCATTTTCTTATATTCTCTTACAGTCCCACCTCTAGCTCATTCCCCTTCATTCCTTCCTCTTGCCTTTTCATCCCCTGTCTTATGCCTCCTCTGGCTTGCACCAGTTCCACATCTTCTGCACTGCTGCCTTCCACACGGCGCCCTGCACACACCGCGTAGGCGCTGTGTGTCCCATAGCCTTCTTTTTCATTTGCGCATGCATCACTGCATTCCACGCTAGCTCCTTTCTCATTGCGCAGGCGCCGTTCTCCCACTGCGCACGCGCCGTTTCATCGCTGCGTTCCACGTTGGCTCCCTGCGCTCCTAGCCTTCATCCTTATCACGCGCACACGCGCGTTCCCCCGCCTCACTCCACTTCCTTTCTCGGCGCTATGTTAACCCACTGGCCATCAATGATGGCTCACACCACCGCTGATCTCCCCGCTATGTTAACCCACTGGCCACCAATGATGGCTCACACCACCGCTGATCTCCCTGCCTCTGGACCCACAGATATTTTGCTTTGGCGCCGCCATTTTCACAAACTCTATAGCGCCACCAGCACCTTGACTTCGTGCCTCTTTATTCATAGTGCCTCTAGGGATCTCGGTCCCTGTCCGTGCCATACCGTACCCCCGTACTCTCTACCTGCTTCTGGTATGTTTTTGTTTTACGGCGCATAGGTGTCTGGGCGTCTTTCTACGGTTGTTACTTTGCCTCACTCTCCTTAACTCTCCCTAGGAGCCTTTGTGTCCGTTCACTGGACAGCGTCCTCTCAATCTCTCATTGCTCTCCACTCTAAAAGTCAGTTATGTTCTACACTTCTTGCCTATGTATTATTCCAAGATCTTCATGCCTCATTTAATTGTTTTGTTGCGTTGTCAGCCTTCTCCGTTGTTGCTTTCCTTCACGCAGCTATGTCCATTTCGTTCATTGCATATCCTCCACAGGCATTATCTGTATATATGTTGATCCTTTGTATATTATTGGCTGTTTATGTGTATTTTCTATTTTTTACTGTATATACACCCCCGATTTTGGATGCTCTCTTGGAGCTTTTGCACCATACTGTTGTACTATGTTTGTCTTATTTTTACAGATTGATATACTTTTCTTTGTTTCTTTTTGCCGCATGATCTCTAATATATTGTATTTTTATGTTTTTTCCAGTGAGGTTTGATAAAGACCCATCAAGGGGTCGAAACGTTACCTCAACACTTTATTAAATTTCACATATATGACGCAAGTTAAAATCCATTCTCTGAGTGCGGTTGTTTCTTCAAATTTGTATCAAATGAAAAGAAATGGAGGGCACCACTGTAAATACTGCTTGGATCACCTATAGCGAGTAGTGTATACTATTGCAAAAAACAAAAAAGACAAGCTACTGTATATAGAATGGGGTCTCCAGACAAAATAAAATGAAAATAATTCTTTATTGATGAACAGCTACACACTAAGAGTACAAAAAAACAAATAAAAAGTTAATAACATGACTCCAACCATGATCAACCAAATAGGGTGATCAACCCGGTTAGGCAATGAATGAAGAGTTCAATCTCTATAAATAGGAAATGTAAACCAGGTTAAATCTGCTGTATAAAAATACATTGATCTCTCTTAAAAGACATACTGTAAGAACCCCTGCAGCAAGATGATAAAACCAATATGGGTGTTAGCACGGCTGTGCTGCTGGAAACAACCTGTTCAAGATCACGATGACAGATAAGAAGAAAATGGTAAGCAGCAATGGAATATCTAATAAAGGTTAAATACCAAAATATCAGCTAATCAGAATCATATAAATATGAGAAGGACTGTTAAACAAACAAGTCTACCATGCATTGATCCACGCTGAATAAAAGAACATGCTGCTGGGGACAAATGAAGGATAGGAAATACCTACATCAAACACGTTATGATGCCAATGGTGTGTACCAATGTGAGAGCATAGCAACCTGGGTCAGCAAAAAGTCAAATTCTCTGATAGAGCAAAGAGTGCCCAACGCATGTCGCCACTAGTGTGTGGCTTCCTCATGGGCCGTTTTCTTCTTATCTGTCATCGTGATCTGAACAGGTTGTTTCCAGCAGCACAGCCGTGCTAACACCCATATTGGTTTTATCATCTTGTTGCAGGGGCGCTTACAGTATGTCTTTTGAGAGAGATCAATGCATTTTTGTACTGTATATTTAGCCTGGGTTACATCCATTATTTAAAGAGATTGAACTCTTCATTCATTGCCTGACAGTGTTGGTCACCCTCTTTGGTTGATCGTGGTTGGAGTCGTGTTATTAACGTTTTAACTGTTTTTATGTACTCTTAGTGTGTAGCTGTTCATCAATAAAGGATTATTTATATATTATTTTGTCTGGTGATCCCATTCGAGTTTGTCTTTTCCTTGGTGACTCATTCCAGCGCCTGAGAAGAAGCGGTACAGTTCACGCTGATCCCAGGTGCCAGCTGATGAAGACAGCGCTCATCACTGTCGCTTGGTCTCCCTGAGATCCAGGCTACCAGGTGACAATAATGGGAATTGTATTCAGCACCTGCTGTGTACATTCTGTGTAAAATTAATAATTAAATGAAAAAAATTGGCTTGGGCTCCCAAGTAATTTACATAACCAGCAGAGGGAAAGCGCACTGCTGGGGGTTGATGTTAATAATATGGGAAAAGGGACAATATCCCCAAATGTTCCCAGGCTATTAATAACAGCTCACTGGTGAGTTTACAGGGGACCCCCCTAAAAAATGAGGTAGGGTCCCCCTACAAATTCAAACCAGCAAATGCTAAACAGCTGTGAGCTCATATTAACAGCCTGGGAAGTAGTCAGAGATATTGCCCCCATCCCAGGCTACCAACATTAGCCCTCAGCCACCCCAAGAATGGTACATCCATAAGATGTGCCAAATATGGGGCTTAGCCTCGCTGTTCCCACTTGCCCTGTGGCGGGTGCTAGTGGGGTTATTGGGTTGGGGTTCATATCAGCTTTGTATTGGTATCTGACATCAAGCCCAGAGGTTAGTAATGGAGAGATGCCCCCATTACTAACCCCATAGTAAGTTTTGAAATACACACAGCCAGAATAAAATCCTTTAATTGAATTAGAAATCAACAACCTGTTTTACACATTTATTAAAAAATAAAGTTATACTCACCTTTACAACTAAAATCCATTGAAGCCCATGTCCCCTGTAAAAAAACAAAAATAATAAACAACCGTGTTCCTCACCTGTCCGACTTGAAGATAATCCACAATGAACAATGACGTTATAGAGGTTACTGCCGCTCACTGAAGCTGCAGTTCCCAAGGGCAGTTCACTGTGAGTGGTCCGATGAACTGCAGTGACCTGAATGAGATCATCGCTAGCACCGTGATAATTTTTTAAAATCAGGACTTTGCCTTTACCATTCTAAAATGTTAACATTATTCTTATTTAAACATGAATATTCTTTTGTTGAACAACTTGTGTGCATTGGATTGTTGTCTTGCTGCATGACCTTTTATCTTTTGAGATTAGACTCATGAAGTGAATGACATGAGTGTGGATCAGGGACATGTTAAACTGTCAGTATTGTGAGTGACAGCCCAGCCACCCAATCGGAGGCAGGGGTGTGCTGTGTTGTCAGTATTTTGAGTGACAGCTCAGCTGCTGAATCTGGCTGGGTTTGCAGGTTATTTTTTCCAGATGTCACCCATTCAGGGTGATTACCTGGCCATTTAGCCAGGTGGCAATGTTCAGACCATTGCCAGCTGTAGCCTCACTTGATGGTGGTGTGTTTTCTGTGTTCTCTGTGTTCTAATATTCTGATCTTTCTTGCAAGACCTTGGATTTGCCTTTTTGGCTACTCGTTTGTATTACCAATATTGCCTATGACACACTCTGACCTTAGTTGCCTGACCCCTGACATTGCCTCTGACTATTCCTTTGTGTTATCCCATTTGTCTTTGATATCCTCTTCTGGCATTTGACCTTGGTCTCCTTGACTTCCCCATCTCATTGCTTTTCTGTGAGAAGAGACTCACAATAATGTTCTAGCATCCTGGCATAAATGCAGCAAAACATGCCAAAACCATATAACTACTACCGTTATGTTTCACAGATGGTGTGAAGTTTTCATACTGCAATGCAGTGCTTGTCTTTCTTAAACATAATGCTGAACTGAAAAGCTCAATTTGGTTGTATTCAGCCACATAACATTGTTCAAATAGCCTTTTGGCTTGTCCAGGTGACCTTTAGCAAACTGCAGGTGCACAGGCATCCTTGCAATCTGTTTTACACAATATTGTTGTTCAGTGATCTCCAGATGGTGGACTGATGAACATTAATCTAATCTAATGTGAAAGATGTCTTTAGTTGCTTAGCAGTTAATTTGGGTTCCTTTTAAACTGCATGGACTATTACATGCTGTGTTCTTGGAATGACCTTTCTTAGTCTATCACTTCTGGGGAGGGTAATAATGGTCTTGAATTTCCTCCATTTGTACACAATCTAGCTGTTGGTGGAGTCCAAACTCTTTATCGATGGTTTTGTAACTTTTCCAGCCTGATGAGCATAAACATCTTTTCTGGGATTCTCAGAAATCTCCTTTGCGCAATGATACAATACCACAAATGTAAAAAAAAAACTTAACAAACTTTCATAATGTGCCTAAGGAAATCCAGAAAACATGACTTGTTGAAAGCCATGAGGACTGGAGTTTCAGAAACACTGTTCTAAGGCTAGGTTCACACTAGCGTTGCGCCGCCCTGCGTCGGCGACGCAACGCGCGACGCACGTAAAAACGCGCGCAAACGCGCGCAAAAACGCGCGCGTTTTGCGACGCGTGCGTCGTTTTTGACGAAAATCGGACGCACAGAAAATGCTACAATGTAGCGTTTTCTTGCGTCCGACGCTAGCGTCGGAAACGACGCACGTGGCAAAAACGCCACCAAAAACAACGCACGCGTCCCCTATGTTAAACATAGGGGCGCGTCGCCGCTGCGTCGCCGCTGCGTCGCCGCTGCGTCGCCGGCGCAACAGCGATGCACATTGGCGGAACGCCAGTGTGAACGTAGCCTAATCCAATCTGCCACTATCAATTTAATGCTGCAAGTTGCTAATAATACTGTTGATCTTTCCTTCACAAACAGTAGGGCCTATAACCACCCATGAATCAATAGTATCTCCATTTAGTTAGCTAACCTCTTCTAACCGACTCAAAAACATGCAGATCATGAATGCTGAGTCTGTTGGTTTTCTTTGTATCTACTGCACCAACTAGTAAATTGGTAATATAATTCATACCAAAAACAGTGATTAATTTGGATAGTCATATTAGACTGCTATTATTTTGCACACTACTGTACACCTGTGCTACTGCAGACCTTCATAGTACACACCTCAGCTGCTGTGGGACTGCATACGACACACCTCAGCTGCAGCAGAACCAAATAAATCACACCTCAGGTGCCACAGAACCTCATTGCACACACCTCAGCTGATGCAGAACTTCATGATACACACCTCAGCTGCTATTGTTGTATTAAATTGATAGAATGTATTTTATTTTTATGTTAAACCATTTCAGAGAGTAGTGACACAAAGTAACGTATGAAGCTTCCAATGTTATTTTGCCACCAGATAAGGCAGTCCAGCACAACATACGGCCTGTGCACTGCATGCGGACCCCCAAGCGATGTTGTGTGGCCTTCACAGCTGTCCAGGAGACTCCGCTCCCTTCCTATGTTCAAATGTATTTGCATCTTTCAGATATGAATAAATATAAACACTGCAGCTCCAGGACAGGAACAGATCACACCAGACCCAGCCCTGACATGCCGCTTTGTGATCAGGTGAGCACGCTGCTTATGTCATCACACTACTGCCAGCGTCAGGGCCGCACAGGCAGAGAAAACATTGGGTACTGGTAAACACTCTACGGAGCAGCTGAAGATTAAATGTGCTTTCATTTTAGATTGGGGGTCAGGGGAGGGAAGGGTTGAGTTTACTGTGATGGGGTACATTATGGGGCAATTGATGGATTGTGAGACGGTGCATAGTATAGCGAGGGGCAATGGGGACTTAAAAGAGGCATTGTGTGAGAGATGTTATGAAAGGTAATTCAGTACCACAATGGACATAGAGGTCAGCGCACATACAGTGACCTGGCAATAACCCAAAAAACAAGAACGAGCTCTGAGACGTGGGAACTCTGTTGACCGCAATCCCTAATCCTCTCCAACCACACTAAAGGCAGCCGTGGATTGCGCCTAACGCTGCCTATGCAACTCGGCACGGCCTGAGAAACTAGCTAGCCTGAAGATAGAAAATAAGCCTACCTTGCCTCAGAGAAATACCCCAAAGGAAAAGGCAGCCCCCACATATAATGACTGTGAGTTAAGATGAAAAGACAAACGTAGAGATGAAATAGATTTAGCAAAGAGAGGCCCAACTTTCTGAACAGAGCGAGGATAGGAAAGGTAACTTTGCGGTCAACACAAAACCCTACAACAACCACCCAAAGGGGGCAAAAAGACCCTCCGTACCGAACTAACGGCACGGAGGTACACCCTCTGCGTCCCAGAGCTTCCAGCAAGCAGAAAAAAACAAATTGCCGAGCTGGACAGAAAAAAACAGCAAACAATAGCAAAGAGGAACTTAGCTATGCAGAGCAGCAGGCCACAGGAACGATCCAGGAGGAAACAGGTCCAATACTAGAACATTGACTGGAAGCCAGGATCAAAGCACTAGGTGGAGATAAATAGAGAAGCACCTAACGACTTCACCACATCACCTGAGGAAGGAAACTCAGAAGCCGCAGTACCACTTTCCTCCACCAACGGAAGCTCACAGAGAGAACCAGCCGAAGTACCACTTGTGACCACAGGAGGGAGCTCTGCCACAGAATTCACAACAGAGAGATATGGAAAGGGCAATTTGGGGTGATCTTATGGAGAGGTGCAGTATAGGGGGTTTATTATGGAGAGGGGATGTGAGGGGGTATATTATGAAGAAGGGCAGTGTGGTGCTATATCATGGAGAAGGGACATGAGGGGGACATTACAGAGAGGGGCAGTGTGAAAGAGCATATTATAGAGAGGGGTAGTATTGGGGATATTATAGGGAGGGGCAATATGGGAGGGAATTTTGTGCAGGAAACACAATGAGGGTCATTTAGTTATTCAGCATAGGAGATGTCTATATTTAGGTTGCAGTATAATGATACTTTATTTTTAAGGGCACCGTGTCTGGAGGTGTTGCTGAAGATGGAGAAGAGGGAAGTCTGCAAAGACAAGCTTTGGGCATGAAATCTCATCATGGCGTATGGTCAAAATGTAGAAGAAAAGAACTAGTTCAATCAGAACTGATGTCACCTATAAGGTACTATTAATATGGACATACTTGTAGTTGTACGTTCATGCAATACAATTGTATATGGGGCTGACCTGATATTGCAATTGATCGCTGAATAAAGCTTTGTGCTGTATAGATGTGCTGATTGTATTTCTGGCCATGTAGTTGAGTCACTTTGAGGGCTAGGGGTACTCGGTACCGGGTCCTGCAGTTCACAGGGGGATGTCACGGTGGCTGAACCGGTCGTGGCCCTGGGACGTCTGTGTAAAAGGTCTTCAAAGGGATAGAGTTTATGTTCGTGACGCCACCTGTGGTATTCGGTCAGGGTGACTGACGCTGCTTTAAAGGGTCTCTGGGGTGATGTTATTGCTGCTAGATGGTATACCTTCCCACAGTTGAAGTATGTCCCCAGGGTTTCCTGGTGTGTTGATGGTGGTGTGTGAGAGGTGCAGAGAAGAATGAGGACACAAGGTTGCAGTTTCTTTACCTTTACTGAAGACTTCAGCATCCACAGTCTAGGGCACCAGATCACAGGGCAGGCAGAATCCGGTCGGTTTGGAGGCAAGTCGAGAGTTCACTTATCCAGGTGAAAATCAGTAGCCTTCCCTTGCGCTGCGGTGGTGTAGTCCCTTACTGCCTATGGCTTCACATAAGGGTCTCCCAGATGTGGTGCTTTGTTCTCTCTGTCCCCCATATAGGATAGGACAAAACCCGTATGACTGGTGACTTGAGCCTGTTTATAGGGTGTCTTAGATAACGTAGCTCTGTAGGTGTCACCGTGCTTCCAGGGCAATTAGCTGTCCTTCCGGTCTCTGAAATAAGGCATAGAGGTCCTTACTTCCTCGGTGGTCCGGCTACCGGGATGTTGCGCCTCAGAAGGAGACAGCTTGAACGGGGCTGGTCCCCTTCTGGTATCCTCTCTTTTGCTTTGACTTCCTTCACACTCGCTGCAATACAATTCTGCCTTTCAATATCTCTTTCCGGAGCTGCAGCTCTGAGGGCATGCACCGCTCCTTTTTCCTTCTGTCTTCCTCAGACTACTGTCTGGAACTGACTCCTGTCTGGAGCTCACTAACTTTCCCTACAGACTACCAGTTATATATATGTGGGGAGTGGCCTAATAAATAGGAGCAGAAGCTTCGCCTGGTGGTCTGGAGTGTGAAATGTGTTACATGTTTGTGATACCTGGATGCAGTTATCCTTCTTTGCCTCCAAACGTAGCATCACTCTCCCCGAGAAGAAAGCAATACCACTGTGACGACCAGGACCCTGGGGCACTGCAATGATGGTGGTTCTGGTGCTGAATTTGTGTACTGATGGTGGTTCTGGTGCTGAATTCATGTACTGACGGTGGTTGTGGCGCTGCATTCTATGTACTGACGGTGGTTCTGATGCTGCATTCTAATTCTAATGGTTGTTCTGATGCCGAACTCATGTGCTGAAGGTGGTTCCAATCTTGTGCACATGTAGCACTAGCAATACATAACATGCTTCATGGCTATGTTAGAACTTAACCCCTTAATGACCGCCAATACATCTTTTTACTGACCTGAGATATAAGAGAATAGCATCCCCATACAGGTGACAATCCAGCAGCTGTCAGCTGTATACTATAGCTGACACCTTGCTGCAATAGCCATGATCAGTGTTTGCACCGTCCATATCTGTTTAACCCCATAGATGCTGCTGTCAATAATGACTACATCATATAAATGGTTAACAGAGTGTGGAAGCTTCCTCTTTATCCCCATTGAGACCCCGAGATCATGATTGTGTGATCCTGATGGTTGCCATGGTAATTCACGACCAATTAGTGGTCTTAGAGTCTGCCGGCTATAGTGGCCTGTTCAGAAGTTAGCGACATTTAGGTGGTGAAAATACATTTCTTCATTCCTGTTATGCCATTTTCCATTAATTCCTGAAAAGCACCTGAAAGGTAAATAAACTACCTGACAGTAGTTTTCCATATGTCGAGGGGGCTGCTTTTAAAATGGTATCACTTTTGAGGGTTTTCCACTATATGGGACCCTCAAAGTCACTTCAAACCCTAAAAATATTACTTTGTAAATAATGAGGATTAAAGAGATAATCATTCAAAGTTTGAAAATTGCTATTTTTTACATTTTTGTCAACTTTCTGATATTTTTTTATAAATAAACACAAAACATATTGACCTAAATTTAACATTATCATAAATTATGTTCCACAAAAAAAAAGCTCAAAATCACTGGGATTTGTTGAAGCATTCCAGAGTTCTTACCATATAAAATGACATTGGTCAAAGAGAACAATCGGAAGCTTAAATGCCAATAAAAAGTATCAAATTTTACTGAATCACAACAATAATTAAAAACAAGTCTCATAGTAGCCAGTGGAAATACATGTGACAGAATAATACTGTCTGCATACAGTAAAATACCAGATCTAGTAATACATATACATACGCCAAAGGCAATAGCCGCAGATAAATATGAAGATAGGGAAGATATAAATAAATCTCCTATATATTATAATGTCCAATATGTCTACCTATGGTTAATAATATCACAGTGAACAATGAAAGAAAGGGTTAATACCATCAGGCATATTACATAGCAAAGTTGCTCATAAGAAAGAAACCCCATCCAGTAGAGCAGGACATATCACATGTTGCACCAATAGTAAACAAGTGCATATAGTACATATAAGCAGCCTAAAAATAAAGAGAGGGCATATTACCTAGATACGCAGCTCAGTATAAAGGACCCCGACGCGCGTTTTGCGGTATGCTTCGTCCAGAGGGATAGTCACAGCACATAGTGGCTCTTTCAGGGTTTATATAGTAGGTGTAATCAGTGGTGGCAGCGGTTTCAAATGGCGCTTGTCTCAACAAACTGGCTCGGGCGTCACTGCCGGTCAGCATCACATGCGGCTTGTCCAATCCCCTCCCCGACGTGTCAGGGCAGGGGGCGGAGTCAGTCACATTACAGACGCGTCTCCACAGCGACCCGAAAACCGGAAGTATCCACAAGCGCGCACCGCAGGATAAGAGTATAATAAGGATACTAGCGGAATGGTTCGTACCTACATAAAGAGAATGTCTAGTGCTAAATAAAGTGCATAACCAGTGCCTCTATGTGAAATGCGGATAGCCACACTACAGCGCATATCCATGGCAACCCGAAACCGGAAGTGTCCACAGACATACATCGCAGTAAAATATAATTAGGATACTGGCAGAATGGTTCGTACCTACATGAATAAAGTGTCTAGTGCTAAAAAAGTGCATAACTAGTGCCTCTGTGTAAAAATACAGATAGCCACACTATAGTATGTATCCATGGCAACCCGAAACCGGAAGTGTCCGCAACCGCACATCACAGGATAATAAATATAATTAGGACACTGGCAGAATGGTTCGTACCTGCATAAATAAAGTGTCTAGTGCTAAAAAAGTACATAACTCGTGCCTCTATGTAAAAATACAGATAACCACACTATAACGCGTATCCATGGCAACCCGAAACCGGAAGTGTCCACAGACACACATCACAGGATAGTAGAAAAAATATATATTAATAAATGCTCGACTAGTGCCTAAGTGCAAAGTGTAATATAATGCAAAAGAAGCAGCATATATCAATTTAGAAAAAACACCCTTATAAAGTGCCAATATATGTAAAAATTGTGTCAATAATTACCTATATACAAAATAATGCGATATACTAATTAGTAGTTAATCCAACTATATAAAAGATAAAACATATAAAATAATATGTATAAATCTTATATATCATAGTGCAGATACACTGCCCATAAGGCATTGTGTTAATAGATATGGCTATAATACATCTACTCCCCATAGAATATAAATACGCACACAATAAGTACTAGATATTGGTGATATATGTAAATAAACATAAAAAAATATAAAATATAGTAATATATCTCAAAGAAATACATATAAACATATACATATAATACAATATATATAATACAAAAAAAGAAAGAAAAATTATCCAAAAAATGATAAGAAAAATGTTGATAGATGCAGGTCCCACTCCAGATGAAGAATATCCTAGGATGCCAAAGCTAGAGCACTGTGTTGCTCAAATCAAGTGTTATGGAGACAATATCGGGAGCTAGAAACTAAAAAACACAAAATTAAAATCAAGCAATAAAAACACCACTACAATAAAATAAGATATACATTAAAGAAAGGGGGCAAAGCTAAGCACCTCATTCAAACCACACGGCTGAACAGAATTAATTTTAGAGATCCAACGAGCTTCCATTTGCGCCAGAGTTTTTCTCCAATTTCCTCCTCTCTGGTCCACATACACCTTGTCTATCCCAATTACTCTAAGAAGCTTGGCATCGCAATTGTGATGGGACTTGAAATGTCTCGGTACAGGTTTGAGCAAGGACAGATCATCAATTGCCTCTGCATTGGTAATGTCTCTGAAATGTTCCCTCGCTCTGATTTTTAAAGCTCTAGACGTCAGTCCCACAAAAATTTTGGGACATGGACACTGTGCATAATACACCACTCCCAATGTGTTGCAAGTGATATGTTGGGTTATGTTAAAATTCTTCTTCCCATCACTTGAAGTGAACGTTGAAGCCTGTAGAATGTTCGGACAAGCAATGCAGTTCTTGCAAGGGAAACAACCCCATTTTTGTCCTCTAGATCCAAAGGACTTATTGATTACTGCATAGTAACTATGTACCAATAAATCTTTCAAGTTACTAGATCTTCGATATGTGATCGATGGATTTGTAGGTAAGTATTTAGTCAAATCTTTATCTGTCTGTAGCAAAGGCCAGTACTTCCTCAACACTTCTCTCATCTGGCTCGCAAATGTAATCTCGTTGGATCTCTAAAATTAATTCTGTTCAGCCGTGTGGTCTGAATGAGGTGCTTAGCTTTGCCCCCTTTCTTTAATGTATATCTTATTTTATTGTAGTGGTGTTTTTATTGCTTGATTTTAATTTTGTGTTTTTTAGTTTCTAGCTCCCGATATTGTCCCCATAACACTTGATTTGACCAACACAGTGCTCTGGCTTTGGCATCCTAGGATATTCTTCATCTGGAGTGGGACCTGCATCTATCAACATTTTTCTTATCATTTTTTGGATAATTTTTCTTTCTTTTTTTTGTATTATATATATTGTATTATATGTATATGTTTATATGTATTTCTTTGAGATATATTACTATATTTTATATTTTTATATCTAGTACTTATTGTGTGCGTATTTATATTCTATGGAGAGTAGATGTATTATAGCCATATCTATTAACACAATGCCTTATGGGCAGTGTATCTGCACTATGATATATAAGATTTATACATATTATTTTATATGATTTATCTTTTACATAGTTGGATTAACTACTAATTAGTATATCGCATTATTTTGTATATAGGTAATTATTGACACTATTTTTACATATATTGGCACTTTATAAGGGTGTTTTTTC
Source organism: Ranitomeya imitator (assembly GCF_032444005.1). NCBI lineage: Eukaryota > Metazoa > Chordata > Amphibia > Anura > Dendrobatidae > Ranitomeya > Ranitomeya imitator. Next base: position 383,590,055 of record NC_091282.1, read on the forward strand.
TAAATTGATATATGCTGCTTCTTTTGCATTATATTACACTTTGCACTTAGGCACTAGTCGAGCATTTATTAATATATATTTTTTCTACTATCCTGTGATGTGTGTCTGTGGACTCTTCCGGTTTCGGGTTGCCATGGATACGCGTTATAGTGTGGTTATCTGTATTTTTACATAGAGGCACGAGTTATGTACTTTTTTTTAGCACTAGACACTTTATTTATGCAGGTACGAACCATTCTGCCAGTGTCCTAATTATATTTATTATCCTGTGATGTGCGGTTGCGGACACTTCCGGTTTCGGGTTGCCATGGATACATACTATAGTGTGGCTATCTGTATTTTTACACAGAGGCACTAGTTATGCACTTTTTTAGCACTAGACACTTTATTCATGTAGGTACGAACCATTCTGCCAGTATCCTAATTATATTTTACTGCGATGTATGTCTGTGGACACTTCCGGTTTCGGGTTGCCATGGATATGCGCTGTAGTGTGGCTATCCGCATTTCACATAGAGGCACTGGTTATGCACTTTATTTAGCACTAGACATTCTCTTTATGTAGGTACGAACCATTCCGCTAGTATCCTTATTATACTCTTATCCTGCGGTGCGCGCTTGTGGATACTTCCGGTTTTCGGGTCGCTGTGGAGATGCGTCATTTGAAACCGCTGCCACCACTGATTACACCTACTATATAAACCCTGAAATAGCCACTATGTGCTGTGACTATCCCCCTGGACGAAGCATATTGCGAAACGCGCGTCGGGGTCCTTTATACTGAGCTGCGTATCTAGGTAATATGCCCTCTCTTTATTTTTAGGCTGCTTATATGTACTATATGCACTTGTTTACTATTGGTGCAACATGTGATATGTCCTGCTCTACTGGATGGGGTTTCTTTCTTATGAGCAACTTTGCTATGTAATATGCCTGATGGTATTAACCCTTTCTTTCATTGTTCACTGTGATATTATTAACCATAGGTAGACATATTGGACATTATAATATATAGGAGATTTATTTATATCTTCCCTATCTTCATATTTATGTGCGGCTATTGCCTTTGGCATATTTATATGTATTACTAGATCTGGCATTTTACTGTATGCAGACAGTATTATTCTGTCACATGTATTTCCACTGGCTACTATGAGACTTGTTTTTAATTATTGTTGTGATTCAATAAAATTTGATACTTTTTGTTGGTATTTAAGGTTCCGATTGTTCTCTTTGATTGATTTTGTATTTATGGGAGTGCCTTTTTGAGTTAGGCCTATTATTTGGTTAATAAAATGACATTGGTTAGATTTCAAAAATTTGGCCTGGTCACTAAGGGGTTTTAAAAAATCCTCAAAACTCGGAGATTTGAGACTATGAGGAACATTTTATGCATTTTTGCATTAAAGAGTGAGTTTTTATTAGCGTTAGTGATGAGCGAATACATTCGGCACTATTCGTTACTCGCATGAATAGTATGCTATTTGATCTAATCATTAATTGGCGAGCAATTAGCTAATCGCCTCGGTATATTTGAGTGCCCCCCCCAGCATTTTTGACGCTTTATTTGCAGCCAATGAACATTCTAGACTTGCTTGCCAATCACAGTAATGCCATCGCCATCTTTGTTGTGGCATTACTGAGATTGGCTGGCCTTACAGCGTTATAGGAGGATATTTAAGCCCCGTCTGAGCCATCATGCGCAGATTGCATGCGGAAACAGCGTAGTGAGAGCATAATGTCAGCGTAGGGAGAGTGAAAAGAGCATATACTGAGATTTTCAAAAAGCTCTTTTAAGAGCTACTTAGAGTGAAGATTAGCTCTCTCAGGTTGAGATAGCATAGGGAGAGATTTAATACAAGGGAAAGGAAGGCAGGGTGTTAGCATTGGAAGAACATGCTGCAGATCTCTGCTAGGTTGCATTGTGTATAGTGTAAGAACAGATTGTAGGAGTAGGAAAAGAGAGGCAGGATTTCATATCCAGTACCATAATATACAAACAGCTCTTTTTAGAGCAAAATAATATACCTCTGTACCAGCATATACTAAACATTTTTTTAGAGGTAAATAATATTTGTCAGTACCACCATATATAAATAATATTTGTCAGTACCACCATATACTAAACTGCTTTTTTACAGCTAAATAATATTCGTCAGTACCAGCATATACTAAACTGCTTTTTTTTTTGCAGTAAAATAATATTCCTCAGTACCAGCATATACTAAACATCTTTTCTAGAGCTAAATAATATTCCTCGCCTATTGCTGAAATAGCGTCCATTTAGCTAGCAGTTGTGTGACTGGCGTAAAGCCTGCTGACATACACAAATGTCACTATTTACAAGTAATTTACCTGAGTCTGCTGTTGGCGTGTGTAGTAAAGGCGATATAAAAAAATTACTCTGCTATTGGTTAAATAGAGTAAATTTATCTAGCAGTTGTGCGACTGGCGTAAAACCTGCTGACATATGCAAATGTCAATATTTACTAGGAATTTTCCCGAGTCTGCTGTTCGCATGTGTAATAAAGGTGATAGCTAAAAAAATATTACCCACACATTGCTAGATCTAGGGAATTTGTGCATAACACCTCTGTATGGTGGAAATTTTTTTCATAATGCATTCAATAGGGGAAAGGGGACGTGGATGTGGTAGTGTACGCCAAGGCCGTGTGACAGATCAGATGGTGACTATATCTTGTTCTAGCTTCCTCTCAAAATTCGGTCTGCACGCTATACCACTGTCAAACCCAGAAAAGTGCCAGGATGTTGTGGGTTGGATGGCAGACAAAGGTTCCAGTGTGTTGACAAGCAGCACCACTAAGTCTTCCACACAGTCCAGTCTCAGTAGCCAAGAGGCTGCGACTCACAATCTTCAGTCTGGTCTTCCTTCCTCCCCCCATCAAGAATCACAGGAGACATATGACCCCAAAACTGGCCACTGTGATTAACTGTTTTTGTTACCTTGTAATTATTAAAGTCTCTCACCATTAAAGGTGGTCATGAGGAAAGTCATCTTAGGCTTTCGCTGGTCTGGCTGCGCTGCTGCAGCGCTTTAATTTGCCTCATCACCTACTGATTTGTGACCTGCCCACATGCTGGAATTCAACCTTTCATATGTTGGCAAGGCTTAGTAAGCAGCAGAGGGCAGTGTCTGAATTCCAGCTTCTCAATGCCCATCAGAGTAACACTGAGCATCCACACATAACTGCCTAGTGGATGTGGATCGCTGACATATGTGAAGTTCTTCAAAACTTAGAGTACTGCACCAAGATGGTGAGCGCTGTTGATGCTATTATCAGCATAACCATACATCTCAAAGAGGATACTCTGAATGCCGAGCAGGTAGCTATGGAGCAAGATTTCACATTGGCTGATACCACACAGCCCAGCCTCAGACAATATTCTCAGGCAACATTGGGGGATGAAAAGGAACAGGAGGGGGTGGAGGATGAGGAGGAACAGGAGTTTTTGGTCTCCCAATCCCAGCTTCATGTCTGTCCAGCATGGATGGCCTGAGGGGGTGAAATAGGCGGAGGAGGCTATGCGTCATGAGGAGGAGAGGATGGTTAGTGTTCTTCCTGGTGAGGACACTGAACATTTGGCTCTTTGTAGTCTTCCACACATGGCAGAGTTCATGTCCAGATGCATTTCCCAAGACCCTCATGTGAAAGAGATTTTGTCAAACATGAAATACTGGCTGTGCACCTTTCTTGACCCATGGTACAATTAGAAATTTCCTTCTCTCATGTCACAGGCAGATGTGCCATTTTCAGGGCATGTATGCTAGAGGGCCTTTCTGGAAGACTTGCTAAAATGATTACCCTTTGACAATGCTGCTGGAAGAGGTACTGGCTCTTTTCACTCACAATTATTACAGGGGAGGCCCATGCACACCAGGTGCAGCACAGGAAGTGGAAAAATGTCCACCAACTGGGCCATTTTCATGAAGCCGTCACATCAGCAAGGGCTATATATGGGTATGACTATGACAAGGAGGGAGAAGTTGACCGAAATGGTGAAGGAGTACTTAAGTGACCATTCCAGCATCCTTCCTGATTCTTCAGTGCCCTTTAACTATTGGTTGTTGAAGCTGCACACTTGGTCCGACCTCTCCTTGTATACCTTGGAGGTGCTGCCATGCCCTGCCGTAAGTGTGTTGTCTGAGTGGGTTTTTAGTTCGGCCAGTGCAATCAAAGTGGATATGCACACATGCCTGTCAACGAATAATGAATAAGGTCTAGATTTCCTTTGACTTTTAAGACCTACGGATGACAGCAACCCAACGTAAATGCACCTTACCATCCAAACCCATTTTGTTCTGGAAATAACGTCCTTCTCCTCCTGCTTCTGCAACAAGTACTTAGTGGTCATATATGTATACCAGGGGGTGAAATGTCCACCAACTGGGCTATTTTCCTGAAACCGTCACATCATCAAGGGCTCTCTGTGGGTGTAACTATGAAAAGGAGTGAGAAATTGGCCAAGATGGTGAAGGACTACTTAAGTGACCATACCAGCACCCTTCCTTATTCTTCAATGCCCTTTAACTATTGGTTGTCCAAGCTCCACATTTGGCTCAAAATCTCCATGGATGGAGGTACTGCCATGCCCTGCCGCAAGTGTGCTGTCTGAACCGGTTTTTAGTTCGGCTGGTGCAATCATAATGGATAGGCGCACACGCCTGTCAATGGAAAATGCAGACAGGCTGACTCTTCTATAATTGAACACGGGCTGGATTTCCTCCAACTTTGTAAGTCCTACAGATGACAGCAATGCAATGTAAAAGCAGCCCAAGTGTTTTTTTGGGGGGAAATTGTCTTAACATCTATCCCTTACTATTAGTGATGAGCGAGTATACTCGTTGCTTGTGTTTTCCTGAGCATGCTCGGGTGGTCTCCGAGTATTTGTAAGTGCTCGGAGGTTTAGTTTTTGTTGACACAGCTGCATGATTTACAGTTGCTAGCCAGGTTGAGTACATGTGGGGGGTTGCCTGGGTGCTAGGGAATTCCCACATGTATTCAAGCTTTGTAGCATCTGTAAATCATTCAGCTGCCACAATGAAAATGAAATCTCTGAGCACTTACAAATACTCGGAGACCACCCGAGCGTGCTCGGGAAAACATGAGCAACGAGTATACTCGCTCATCACTACTTACCATCCAAACCCAGTTTGTTCAGGAAATAACCTCCTCCTCTTCCTCCTCCTGCTTCTGCAACCAGTACTTAGTGGTCATGTATGTATACCTCATGTGGTTAATGTTTTGCACTTTGTGAAAACTTGGCATATTGTGCAATGGTGAAACTTGTACTCACTATCGATTGCCTTGTTGACACACTCCAACAGCGGAGTAATGAATATTATTGCAAATGCTAAATTGTCGTGTAAATTCACCTCTGCACGGATTGCAGCAGTCACATAACTGCTAGATAAAAGAATGCTATTTATTAAAATAATAGAAAAATAAATTATTTTTTAGATCGCCTTGCTGACACACTCCAAATGCGGAGTAATGAAGATTATTGTTCTTGCTAATTTGTCACGTAAGATTATCTCTACCTGGATTGCGCCAGTCACAGCCCTGCTAAAGATACAGTATTTTTTAAACCAATAGAAATTTATGATTTTTCTAGATCGCTTGGCTGACAGACTCCAAATGTGGAGTAATGAAGATTATTGTCCCTGCTAAATTGTCACGTAAGATTATTTCTACCTGGATTGCACCAGTCGCAGAACTGTTAGATAAAGATATGCTATTTTTTAAATAAATATATTTTTGGGGGGATTTTTTATCATACTCTTTAGGAGACATGCCACCAGCAGACTCAGGGAAATTAATGGTAAATAGTGACGTTTCCGTAGCTCAAGAGGTTTTGCGCCAGTCGCACAACTGCTAAACAAATACTAGGTATTTAAGCAATAGATGAGGAATATTATTTCCCAATTAGATTTTAAAATGGATGTTACTATAAGCTGGCACTGAGAAATATTACTTTGTGGTAAAAAAATATATTCTTCTACACAAAAATATTATGTAGCTCCCAAAAATGATATTGTATATGCTGTTATTACCTAATATTATTTATTTCTACAAATAACTGATTTTTATATTTTGGTAGTGGATGAAGCCATCCCTACCAAATTCCACTGTCTGTTCCTAATACTAACTACTATACAACACAGAAAATAGCAGAGATCTGCAGCATGTACTTGCAATGATGAGAACACCCAGGTGCCTGCCTTTCACTCTCCCTCCTATTAAATCTCTCCCTACTAAATACCTACCTAACAATCAACTAATCTTCACAATCTTCAGCTCTTAAAAGAGCTTTTTGGAATGAATAACACTCACTATAAGCTCCTATCACTCTCACTCCCCCTACACGTGCCTTTCACTCTCCCTACGCTCAAACTACACTCTCCCTACACTGTTTCCAGCTACAATGTGCACAAGATGGCGCTGGCAGCCTTTAAATATCCCCTATGATGCTGGAAGGCCAGCCAATCACAGTAATGCCACAACAAAGATGGCGCCGGCATTACTGTGATTGGTAAGCCTGTACAGCATGTTCATTGTCTGCAAATAGCATGCCAAACATACTGGGAGGGTCACTCAAATATACCGAGGCGAGTAATTACTTGCCTAGTAACAAATAGTCCGAATACCATACTATTTGTGTAAGTAACGAATAGTGCCGAATGTTTTCGCTCATCACTAATAGAGAATCCTTGGGTAATTTTTGGAAAACTTTTCACATGGTGTAATGGTGAAAATTGTACTACCTATCTCTACCTCTTGTAATAACTGCTAAATGTATTGTGAGGTCCCCGTCACGGCCTCTTTCAACGTGTATGATAAACCTTTGTACATTGTGCAATGGTCAAATTTCTACTGTCAATCTCTATATATTCTATTATTTTTTTATTGTGTTGCCCTTCTCATGGTCTCTTTAAGGGTGTATCTGGTAGCCTGATGTTAATTTTTGGGTCTGCACTTGGACAATTTGGAACATCAATGCATTACTATGCTCCACACAAGTCTTCAGGTTTCAGCCTTACACCGAATAATAATATGAGCAATGAAACATGCTATATATATATATATATATACAGGTCCTTCTCAAAAAATTAGCATATAGTGTTAAATTTCATTATTTACCATAATGTAATGATTACAATTAAACTTTCATATATTATAGATTCATTATCCACCAACTGAAATTTGTCAGGTCTTTTATTGTTTTAATACTGATGATTTTGGCATACAACTCCTGATAACCCAAAAAACCTGTCTCAATAAATTAGCATATCAAGAAAAGGTTCTCTAAACGACCTATTACCCTAATCTTCTGAATCAACTAATTAACTCTAAACACATGCAAAAGATACCTGAGGCTTTTATAAACTCCCTGCCTGGTTCATTACTCAAAACCCCCATCATGGGTAAGACTAGCGACCTGACAGATGTCAAGAAGGCCATCATTGACACCCTCAAGCAAGAGGGTAAGACCCAGAAAGAAATTTCTCAACAAATAGGCTGTTCCCAGAGTGCTGTATCAAGGCACCTCAATGGTAAGTCTGTTGGAAGGAAACAATGTGGCAGAAAACGCTGAACAACGAGAAGAGGAGACCGGACCCTGAGGAAGATTGTGGAGAAGGACCGATTCCAGACCTTGGGGAACCTGAGGAAGCAGTGGACTGAGTCTGGTGTGGAAACATCCAGAGCCACCGTGCACAGGCATGTGCAGGAAATGGGCTACAGGTGCCGCATTCCCCAGGTAAAGCCACTTTTGAGCTACAGAGAAGCAGCACTGGACTGTTGCTAAGTGGTCCCAAGTACTTTTTTCTGATGAAAGCAAATTTTGCATGTCATTCGGAAATCAAGGTGCCAGAGTCTGGAGGAAGACTGGGGAGAAGGAAATGCCAAAATGCCTGAAGTCCAGTGTCAAGTACCCACAGTCAGTGATGGTGTGGGGTGCCATGTCAGCTGCTGGTGTTGGTCCACTGTGTTTCATCAAGGGCAGGGTCAATGCAGCTAGCTATCAGGAGATTTTGGAGCACTTCATGCTTCCATCGGCTGAAATGCTTTATGGAGATGAAGATTTCATTTTTCAGCATGACCTGGCACCTGCTCACAGTGCCAAAACCACTGGTAAATGGTTTACTGACCATGGTATTACTGTGCTCAATTGACCTGCCAACTCTCCTGACCTGAACCCCATAGAGAATCTGTGGGATATTGTGAAGAGAAAGTTGAGAGACGCAAGACCCAACACTCTGGATGAGCTTAAGGCCGCTATTGAAGCATCCTGGGCCTCCATAACATCTCAGCAGTGTCACAGGCTGATTGCCTCCATGCCACGCCGCATTGAAGCAGTCGTTTCTTCAAAGGATTCCCGACCAAGTATTGAGTGCATAACTGAACATTATTATTTGATGGTTTTTTTGTTTGTTATTAAAAAACACTTTTATTTGATTGGATGGGTGAAATATGCTAATTTATTGAGACAGGTTTTTTGGGTTATCAGGAGTTGTATGCCAAAATCATCAGTATTAAAACAATAAAAGACCTGACAAATTTCAGTTGGTGGATAATGAATCTATAATATATGAAAGTTTAATTGTAATCATTACATTATGGTAAATAATGAAATTTAACACTATATGCTAATTTTTTGAGAAGGACCTGTATATATATATATATATATATATATATATATATATATACCGTATTTTTCGCTTTGTAAGACGCTCCGGATTATAAGACGCACCCCAAATTTTGAGGAGAAAAATAGGAAAAAACTTTTTTTAATAAACTTCTTATAATCCATGTGTCTTATTGCTTACCAGGGGTTGTGGCTGCGGTGGATCAGGGTCCCAGGGTTGTTGCTGGAGGCAGGAGTGGAGCATTGCTGCAGGCTGGGATGAGGGGGTCTGCAGGGGGCTCCTGTGCTGCAGGGCGGCTCCTGTGCTGCAGGGGGGCTCCCATGCTGCAGGGCTGTCTCCGGTGCTGCAGGGCTGTCTCCTGTGCTGCAGGGGGCTCTGGTGCTGCAGGGCTGTCTCCGGTGCTGCAGGGGGCTCTGGCGACATTTTGTGAAAGGCCAGAGCCCCCGGCAGTTCGTCCATGCTTTCCTTTGCGGTGGACTTTGGGAAAATGGCCGCCGGGATCTCGAGAGATGAGATCTCAGCCCTGAAATCTCATCTCCCGAGATTCCGGCGACCATTTTCCCGGAGTCAATCATACAGGAAAGCATGGACGAACTGCCGGGGGGCTCTGGTCTTTCACAAAATGTCGCCAGAGCCCCCCACAGCACCAGAGCCTCCAGCATCACCCGGGGCAGCAGCGGACAACCGCGGCAGTGGTGGCGGGCGGCAGAGGTGGCGGACAACCGCGGCGGCGGACACCCCCTCATCCCAGCCTATAACGGTAAGCGGTATGTTCGCTTTGAAAGACACCCCCCATTTCCCCCCCAAATTTGGGGGAAATAAAGTGCATCTTACAAAGCGGAAAATACGGTATATGCTGCTAGTTAGCACACACACATCCCTTTATAAAGGGAAATTCGACATACCTCTGTTAGCATAGGCCATATACTACTCATACACGCAGAACCCCAATAGGTTGACAGAACACCTGGGTACAAAATCTGTGTCCGAGGGTGAAACCACTGGCCTATCAACTGTGTTATGCCCTTCCCAATATGCTGTCCAGGAAGGAGGCACTGATGCCTCCTGTCCCCAACCTGCAGTTGCACAGACACAACAGTCAGCAACCACGTCCAGTTCCTTATCCCAGCACAGCATTCAATTGTTCCTCGTCAGCAGATGTCTGTTCACAAATTGTTAGTTAGATAGGGCATACATATTCATTAGCACTTTACATTGTCCGGTGCTGGACAAGCACCATTGCTGACTTTTCCAGGCTCCTAAATGAGTCTGTTGTCTCTTTATTAAACTGTTGCTTCCCTTACATTTTATACATTTGGGTCCTTACAAAAAAATGGTGGTTTGGTATTGGCCAGTTTCTGTACATTTTAAACACATCTAAGAGACTGGGTTAATACTCTCCACAGACCTATTCAGGCTGCAACCTACACATATTGGAACATGGTCATTCTAAGGCCTTTTCCTGAGCTCTGTAGCACTGCCTGTCACCTGAGTAATACACTCCACAGATCTCGACACTCTCTGGGACATGTCCTGTAATTACTCCATTGTTGCTCAAAACCATGCAAAAGTTACATTCTGCCTGGTTGGGTAGTTTCTAGAGGGAGCACGTAGGCTTGTGCAGATTGGTCAATTTCACTCCTGTCTCTTTCCCTTGAAGAGGCTGCTACCAAGTAAAATGAGGCTTGTACATGTTCCTGACATGGGTTTCAGGCCTGACAGACTGACCACAATACAGGCCCTCGCTTGCACAGACTGTATTCAGAATTTAATTATAATGCTTTTGTTGTCTGGTAGAATCCAATTTACTGACATTGATTATACAGCTCCCCCAACTCCTGTATTATATTCACCTTACAGTGGCTTTACCTGCTATGACAGTGGCTCCATTGGGATACGGTGACCAAAATGAACCGTGTAGCTCTCAAAACTCAGGTTTCATGACACCTTCCTTCCTCTGAAAATGTGAAGCGAGGGTCACATAATGACATAGCGGTGGACGTGGTGGTGGCGGGCAGAGCCCAAATTTCAAATGGGCATGTTTTAACTGGCATTGTAAAATGATGGAGAATATGTATTCCATTATCTTGCTAACTATTTGGGATGAGAGAGGAAGCTCACAAAGGTAGGAGTGAGAGCTCTCCCAAATATATGATACAGGGCCACCTGAGGGCCCTTCCCAAACTCAGGTTTCACAGCGCCTAGTGGCCCTCTGAAAATGGGAAGTGAGGACCTCATAATGACATGGCGGTGGCCATGCTGGTGGTGGCGGGCAAAACCCAAAATTCAAATGGGCATGTTTAACTGGCATTGGAATGGGATGGAAAATATGTATTCCACTATCTTGCTATCTATTTGGAATGAGGGCGGGACCTCCCAAATGTAGGAGTGGGAGCTCTCGCAAATGTATGATATAGGGCCACCTGAGGGCCATTACCAAACTTAGGTTTCATAGCACTTGTGAAGCTAGGGCCGCATAATAATTTGGAATGAGGGAGGGACCTTCCAAATGTAGGAGTGAGAGCCCTCACAAATGTAAAAGGAAAAATTAAAGCCAAAACGCTCTGTGTGAGCATATGCTAAAGGGATGGTATAATTTTTATTTTTTTTTATTTTTATTTTGCGTTATATACATGTAAGTATGAAGTTTCTTAGCATTTTTTCCTTTACAAAAATGTAGGTTTATTTTGGTAGATCTTTTTACAAATCCGTAAAACCAGCACAATAGTCTGACAACATTATTCCCAGATACCATATGTGAGTCAGAAAGACATGCAGGCATCTTCTCCATGCTGTTCCCATTTAGTTTTAGCTCTTTCCCATCCATTTCAGCTTTTTTCTCAGGCCCCCAGACCTGTTTGTTTTGTTTGGGTCCAGCAGAAAAATATTCGGCTTTCCCTTTGACTTTCATTGGATTCGTTATTCCGTACAAATAAACAGATATTAGAAATTATTTGTGCTGATTTTCCCAAATCCGAATATTTCCCTATCCGCTCATCACTACTCTCTATGCATTCATTTACTATTTGCTTTTTATAAAATGTGGTGTGTGTTGGGATTCAAACTAAAAACGTTAAATGGGGAAAAGACATACAAAATTGAAACATGTTGTTATTGATAGAAGACACATAGTAAGTAGTAAAGAAGTAGGGTGAAGCCTAATGTGTATCTGTTGTAGAACAGGATGCTTATGTTACACTTGGCCACTTATTGCATAATGCTTGTAGAAATAAGACACGGCAGTGGTCTGTCACCTGCTGATTCCTATTTTGTTAGCCACAGATACTCACAGTTGGAGAGTTTCTTGTGCCAGTACTTACAGGTGTGCATGAATACCGCCTCATTTCTGTCTCTTGGTAAAACTCTACTGTGCTTGGATTGCATGCTTCATTAAAATCCCAGACGGTAATAAGTGAAAACTTTGGAGGTTGTTATATATTTTAGTACATTATCATATTACATGCAGACCTTACTGTTGTGCACTTAGAAATTACTCTTGTTAAGTTAGCTCAGCAAGCAGATGGGAGACATTTTATATTTCAGAGTGTAATCCTGTAGATAAATTAAACAATTTAGTTTTTAAAGAAGCACTCCTCCTCTTCCCACCAAAGTTTTTATCCTCTTAATATATTGCAGTCATCATATTATATAGCACTGTGTACTTACATAGCTCATTTTGCCTTTCTATCCAGCTAATTCTTCTCTTTTCTCTGCTCCGTGTAGAAACAGGAAGTCTCTTTTCCCCGGCATTTATCATCCCCCTCATCAACTTGTGACCCAGATGTTCCTTCCTCTTTCCCCTCCAGGGACTTTTGCAGTGACTTGTGATTCATGCAGGGAAAATAGACTTCCTGTTTCTACAGAAAGTTTAGAAGGATTCAGGTAGTCTGTTACTAATCAGTTGATGTCATAGACCTAATGGAAAAAATTGCAATTAACATTGTAGAAAGGCAAAATGAGCAATTGTAAGTGCATAGTGCTAAATAATATGATGACTGCAATATATGAAGATGATAAAAACTTTGATGGGAAGAGTGCCCCTTTACAACAAAATCACAGAATTCAGCTCTCATGGAATTTTATATCACTGTGAGTGTTGCAAAACCTCAAAGTCCCCCCATGCCAGCTTTCAAGTTGAAATTTAACTCTTGAATCCCCTTCAAAGACCTCACAACCAGCCAACCATTTGCCTACTTTGGACTAATGAGTAGACAGAACCCCAAACCACTGTATGTAAATGGAGGTTCTTTTTGGGCTTTCTATCCTAAGTCATGGGGTAAGTCACTTTAAATGGTCAATATTGACTTATAGAAATGTTTTTTTTTTCTCGATAAATGCCTAGAGATCCAGCTCTCTTCCTCTGTGAAGACAGTAAAAAGATACAAAATTATTTCAGGAAATAAATTTCACTGTTGGTTAAACTATGGCCAAATATGCTACATCAGTCACTAAACTAAAAGAATATTGAGTATTCAGCATGTCATTTGCCAATCACTGAACTTCATTTATAGGCTGTGTTCTATTGATACAATATTACAATAGAGTTCATCTTTATCACAAGGCTGTGTTATATTGTTGTTTGAATTTCTAGGCTGTATTTTCTAGGTTGTAATGATTTAACAGTACTGTGTGCTTGTTCTCCTACAATGTGTTTTAATTATGTTACAATATTTTGCGTCCTCATTTATAAGCCATGCTCTATTATGTATTGGTTGAATTGAAATGACGTGATGTCACAATGATGTTCTTCTCTATTCCTAAAGTACATTTAACTGTGATGTCACATTAGGCTGTATCTTGTCTATGAGCAATATTCTGTTGTGATGATGTCACAATAGCCAGATTCTTCATCAGTACAATGAATAACCTCTGTATTTATGTATATATATAAAATATATATAAAAAGCTTTATTCTAATGTAAAGATTTCACCATAGACTATGCATTCATTTGTAGACTTTGCTCTATTGTGACCATTTCACAACAGTCAAAAGGTACATTTACATTAGATGACCTGCGGCTGTTAGGTGACCGCTGATCAACTGTATGTTTGCCAATCGTCTGTCATTTAATAGCCTCTTTAGGCCAACCATGTTGATGATGTACATGATTAATCTTAAAAATCATTACACCAAACGTTTTGCTTGTTCATCTGGTTAGCAGCCTTTTAAAGTGAACCTGTCGCCAGGTTTGGCCGATAAGAGATGCTGCCATCATCTTTCAGGACTGATATACAGCATACTATAATGCTGTATATCAGCCCCCAACCCAACCTGCAAGAGAAGAAAAATAACTTTTACTATACTCACTTATGAGGCGGTCCGTCCGATGGGCGTTGCTGGTCTTGGTCCGGTGCCTCCCATCTTCCTGTGATCCCCGTCCTCCTGCTTGCTTTGTGTGGATGATGCATCCCTTCGTCATCCACACAGTCTCCTCAGCACAGCGCTACTACGCAGGAGTACTTCTCTGCCCTATCGAGGGCAGAGTAAAGTACTGTAGTGCGCATGCTCCGGGGCTCTTTAACCTTTCCCGGCACCTGCTCACTGTAGTACTTTGCTCTGCCCTCAACAGGGCAGAGAACTGTGCCTGCGCAGGAGCGCAGTGCCGAGGAAAGGCGTCATAAACACAAAGCAAGCAGGAGGGCATCATCGTAAGAAGAAGGGAGGCGCCAGGTCAAGAAGAGCGACACCCATCGGACTGGACCGCCCTGCAGGTGAGTATAATAAAAGTTATTTTTCTTCTCTTGCAGGTCTGGTTGGGGGCTGATATATCTGTATCTCAGCTCTGAAAAGTGATGGCTGTATCTCTTATTGGCCAAACCTGGTTGCCTTTAACACCACTGTTAAGAAAGGTAATTCAGTACCACAATGGACATAGAGGTCAGCGCACATACAGTGACCTGGCAATAACCCAAAAAACAAGAACGAGCTCTGAGATGTGGGAACTCTGTTGACCGCAATCCCTAATCCTCTCCAACCACACTAAAGGCAGCCGTGGATTGCGCCTAACGCTCCCTATGCAACTCGGCATGGCCTGAGAAACTAGCTAGCCTGAAGATAGAAAATAAGCCTACCTTGCCTCAGAGAAATACCCCAAAGGAAAAGGCAGCCCCCACATATGACTGTGAGTTAAGATGAAAAGACAAACGTAGAGATGAAATAGATTTAGCAAAGAGAGGCCCAACTTTCTGAACAGAGCGAGGATAGGAAAGGTAACTTTGCGGTCAACACAAAACCCTACAAAAACCACGCAAAGGGGGCAAAAAGACCCTCCGTACCGAACTAACGGCACGGAGGTACACCCTCTGCGTCCCAGAGCTTCCAGCAAGCAGTAAAAAACAAATTGACAAGCTGGACAGAAAAAAACAGCAAACAAATAGCAAAGAGGAACTTAGCTATGCAGAGCAGCAGGCCACAGGAACGATCCAGGAGGAAACAGGTCCAATACTAGAACATTGACTGGAGGCCAGGATCAAAGCACTAGGTGGAGTTAAATAGAGCAGCACCTAACGACTTCACCACCTCACCTGAGGAAGGAAACTCAGAAGCCGCAGTACCACTTTCCTCCACCAACGGAAGCTCACAGAGAGAACCAGCCGAAGTACCACTTGTGACCACAGGAGGGAGCTCTGCCACAGAATTCACAACAGTATCCCCCCCCTTGAGGAGGGGTCACCGAACCCTCACCAGAGCTCCCAGGACGACCAGGATGAGCCATATGAAAGGCACGAACAAGATCGGGAGCATGGACATCAGAGGCAATGACCCAGGAATTATCTTCCTGAGCATAACCCTTCCACTTAACCAGATACTGGAGTTTCCGCCTAGAAACACGAGAATCCAAAATCTTCTCCACAATATACTCCAACTCCCCCTCCACCAAAACCGGGGCAGGAGGATCAACAGATGGAACCATAGGTGCCACGTATCTCCGCAACAATGACCTATGGAATACGTTATGTATGGAAAAAGAATCTGGAAGGGTCAGACGAAAAGACACAGGATTAAGAACCTCAGAAATCCTATACGGACCAATAAAACGAGGTTTAAACTTAGGAGAGGAAACCTTCATAGGAATATGACGAGAAGATAACCAAACCAAGTCCCCAACCCGAAGTCGGGGACCCACACAGCGTCTGCGATTAGCGAAATGTTGAGCCTTCTCCTGGGACAAAGTCAAATTGTCCACTACATGAGTCCAAATCTGCTGCAACCTGTCCACCACAGTATCCACACCAGGACAGTCCGAAGACTCAACCTGCCCTGAAGAGAAACGAGGATGGAACCCAGAGTTGCAGAAAAACGGTGAAACCAAGGTAGCCGAGCTGGCCCGATTATTAAGGGCGAACTCAGCCAAAGGCAAAAAGGACACCCAGTCATCCTGATCAGCAGAAACAAAGCATCTCAGATATGTTTCCAAGGTCTGATTGGTTCGTTCGGTCTGGCCATTAGTCTGAGGATGGAAAGCCGAGGAAAAAGACAAGTCAATGCCCATCCTACCACAAAAGGCTCGCCAAAACCTCGAAACAAACTGGGAAGCTCTGTCA
This sequence comes from Ranitomeya imitator, assembly GCF_032444005.1. Taxonomy (NCBI): domain Eukaryota; kingdom Metazoa; phylum Chordata; class Amphibia; order Anura; family Dendrobatidae; genus Ranitomeya; species Ranitomeya imitator. The sequence continues at coordinate 383,606,268 of NC_091282.1, forward strand.
GAAATGATATTCTCTGGAATGCCATGTAAACGAACCACATGCTGGAAAAACAATGGCACCAAATCAGAGGAGGAAGGCAATTTAGACAAGAGTACCAAATGGACCATCTTAGAGAAGCAATCACAGACCACCCAAATGACTGACATCTTTTGAGAGACGGGAAGATCTGAAATAAACTCCATAGAGATATGTGTCCAAGGCCTCTTCGGGATCGGCAAGGGCAAAAGCAACCCACTGGCACGAGAACAGCAGGGCTTAGCCCGAGCACAAATCCCACAGGACTGCACAAAAGTACGCACATCCCGCGACAGAGATGGCCACCAAAAGGATCTAGCCACTAACTCTCTGGTACCAAAGATTCCAGGATGACCAGCCAACACCGAACAATGAACCTCAGAGACAACTTTATTCGTCCACCTATCAGGGACCAACAGTTTCTCCGCTGGGCAACGATCAGGTTTATTAGCCTGAAATTTTTGCAGCACCTGCCGCAAATCAGGGGAGATGGCAGACACAATTACTCCCTCTTTGAGGATACCCGCCGGCTCAGATACACCCGGAGAGTCGGGCACAAAACTCCTAGACAGAGCATCCGCCTTCACATTTTTAGAGCCCGGAAGGTATGAAATCACAAAGTCAAAACGGGCAAAAAACAACGACCAACGAGCTTGTCTAGGATTCAACCGCTTGGCGGACTCGAGATAAGTCAAGTTCTTATGATCAGTCAAGACCACCACGCGATGCTTAGCTCCTTCAAGCCAATGACGCCACTCCTCGAATGCCCACTTCATGGCCAGCAACTCTCGATTGCCCACATCATAATTTCGCTCAGCAGGCGAAAACTTCCTGGAAAAGAAGGCGCATGGTTTCATCACCGAGCAATCAGAACTTCTCTGCGACAAAACAGCCCCTGCTCCAATCTCAGAAGCATCAACCTCGACCTGGAACGGAAGCGAAACATCTGGTTGACACAACACAGGGGCAGAAGAAAAACGACGCTTCAACTGTTGAAAAGCTTCCACCGCAGCAGAAGACCAATTGACCAAATCAGTACCTTTCTTGGTCAAATCGGTCAATGGTTTAGCAATACTAGAAAAATTGCAGATGAAGCGACGATAAAAATTAGCAAAGCCCAGGAACTTTTGCAGACTTTTCAGAGATGTCGGCTGAGTCCAATTATGGATGGCTTGGACCTTAACAGGGTCCATCTCGATAGTAGAAGGGGAAAAGATGAACCCCAAAAATGAAACCTTCTGAACACCAAAGAGACACTTTGATCCCTTCACAAACAAAGAATTAGCACGCAGGACCTGAAACACCGTTCTGACCTGCTTCACATGAGACTCCCAATCATCCGAGAAGATCAAAATGTCATCTAAGTACACAATCAGGAATTTATCCAGGTACTCTCGGAAGATGTCATGCATAAAGGACTGAAACACTGATGGAGCATTGGCAAGTCCGAATGGCATTACTAGATACTCAAAATGGCCCTCGGGCGTATTAAATGCAGTTTTCCACTCATCGCCTCGCTTAATACGCACAAGATTATACGCACCACGAAGATCTATCTTGGTGAACCAACTAGCCCCCTTAATCCGAGCAAACAAATCAGATAACAATGGCAAGGGGTACTGAAATTTAACCGTGATCTTATTTAGAAGGCGGTAATCTATACAAGGTCTCAGTTAACCATCCTTCTTGGCTACAAAAAAGAACCCTGCTCCTAATGGCGACGATGACGGGCGAATATGCCCCTTCTCCAAAGACTCCTTCACATAACTCCGCATAGCGGCGTGCTCAGGCACAGATAAATTAAACAGTCGACCTTTTGGGAATTTACTACCAGGAATCAAATCGATAGCACAATCACAATCCCTATGCGGAGGTAGGGTATCGGACTTGGGCTCATCAAATAAATCCCGGTAATCAGACAAGAACTCAGGAACCTCAGAAGGGGTGGATGACGAAATAGTCAGAAATGGGACATCACCATGTACCCCCTGACAACCCCAGCTGGACACAGACATGGATTTCCAATCTAATACTGGATTATGGACTTGTAGCCATGGCAACCCCAACACGACCACATCATGCAGATTATGCAACACCAGAAAGCGAATAACCTCCTGATGTGCAGGAGCCATGCACATGGTCAGCTGGGTCCAGTACTGAGGCTTATTCTTGGCCAAAGGCGTAGCATCAATTCCTCTCAATGGAATAGGACACTGCAAGGGCTCCAAGAAAAACCCACAACGCCTAGCATACTCCAAGTCCATCAAATTCAGAGCAGCGCCTGAGTCCACAAATGCCATGACAGAATACGATGACAAAGAGCAGATCAAGGTAACAGACAGAAGAAATTTTGACTGTACCGTACCAATGGTGGCAGACCTAGCGAACCGCTTAGTGCGCTTAGGACAATCAGAGATAGCATGAGTGGAATCACCACAGTAGAAACACAGCCCATTCAGACGTCTGTGCTCTTGCCGCTCAACTCTGGTCAAAGTCCTATCGCACTGCATAGGCTCAGGTTTAAGCTCAGGTAATACCGCCAAATGGTGCACAGATTTACACTCGCGCAAGCGTCGACCGATCTGAATGGCCAAAGACATAGACTCATTCAGACCAGCAGGCATAGGAAATCCCACCATGACATCCTTAAGTTCTTCAGAGAGACCTTTTCTGAAAATAGCTGCGAGCGCACCTTCATTCCACTGAGTGAGTACGGACCACTTTCTAAATTTCTGACAATATACCTCTATTTCATCCTGACCCTGACACAGAGCCAGCAAATTCTTCTCTGCCTGATCCACAGAATTAGGCTCATCGTACAGCAATCCGAGCGCCAGAAAAAATGCATCGATATTACTTAATGCAGGATCTCCTGACGCAAGAGAAAATGCCCAGTCCTGAGGGTCGCCACGCAAAAAAGAAATAACGATCCTAACTTGTTGAACTGGGTCACCAGAGGAGCGAGGTTTCAAAGCCAGAAATAGTTTACAATTATTTTTGTAACTCAGAAATTTAGTTCTATCTCCAAAAAACAAATCAGGAATAGGAATTCTCGGTTCTAACATAGAATTCTGAACCACAAAGTCTTGAATACTTTGTACTCTTGCCGTGAGCTGATCCACACATGAAGACAGACCTTTAATGTCCATTGCTACACCTGTGTCCTGAACCACCCAAATGTCTAGGGGAAAAAAAAGGCAAAACACAGTGCAAAGAAAAAAAATGGTCTCAGAACTTCTTTTTTCCCTCTATTGGGAATCATTAGTACTTATGGCCTCCAGTACTGTTGTGAAAGGTAATTCAGTACCACAATGGACATAGAGGTCAGCGCACATACAGTGACCTGGCAATAACCCAAAAAACAAGAACGAGCTCTGAGACGTGGGAACTCTGTTGACCGCAATCCCTAATCCTCTCCAACCACACTAAAGGCAGCCATGGATTGCGCCTAACGCTCCCTATGCAACTCGGCATGGCCTGAGAAACTAGCTAGCCTGAAGATAGAAAATAAGCCTACCTTGCCTCAGAGAAATACCCCAAAGGAAAGGCAGCCCCCACATATAATGACTGTGAGTTAAGATGAAAAGACAAACGTAGAGATGAAATAGATTTAGCAAAGTGAGGCCCAACTTTCTGAACAGAGCGAGGATAGGAAAGGTAACTTTGCGGTCAACACAAAACCCTACAAAAACCACGCAAAGGGGGCAAAAAGACCCTCCGTACCGAACTAACGGCACGGAGGTACACCCTCTGCGTCCCAGAGCTTCCAGCAAGCAGTAAAAAACAAATTGACAAGCTGGACAGAAAAAAACAGCAAACAAAATAGCAAAGCGGAACTTAGCTATGCAGAGCAGCAGGCCACAGGAACGATCCAGGAGGAAACAGGTCCAATACTAGAACATTGACTGGAGGCCAGGATCAAAGCACTAGGTGGAGTTAAATAGAGCAGCACCTAACGACTTCACCACCTCACCTGAGGAAGGAAACTCAGAAGCCGCAGTACCACTTTCCTCCACCAACGGAAGCTCACAGAGAGAACCAGCCGAAGTACCACTTGTGACCACAGGAGGGAGCTCTGCCACAGAATTCACAACACACCACACTATAATCAATATTCTGTAGACTGTTAGCTCGCAAGGACAGGGCAATCTCCTGTTCTAATACAATGCTCAAGCACCACCTACTAGGTCTGACTTCAATGATCATTGACAAAGGATTCCATAATCACTTCTGATACAACTGGAAAATCTAGAGCTTTGTTTTTACAATGGATGCTTAAAAAAATATCCAAATATTAGCATTGAGCCCCCATTGATTTACGAATTGGAAATACAGGTCCATAGTAGGACATTTCACAGATAAAGTAAGACATTTCAATGGAAACCTATTACTACTTTATTGCTTAAACATGGGTATTAGATAGTTACATTTTATAAATCATTTCAGTGAACCATGACTCCTGATATTTGGTTTTACAAATGATAGGAAATGGTTATTTTTTTTTTGGACAAGATATATATAGAACTTAAATGGAGTTGGTTACCCCCGCCCCCCCCCCAAACTCAAATTAAACTAAACAAAGTTATATAGCAAATTTAGCCCCTATAAAAAGCATAACTTTAGGGTATTATTTTTTTTTCTTCTGCCCTCTTTGGCAAAGATCAGTTGTTACTCTTTATGTAACATAGTAACATAGTAACATAGTTAGTAAGGCCGAAAAAAGACATTTGTCCATCCAGTTCAGCCTATATTCCATCATAATAAATACCCAGATCTACGTCCTTCTACAGAACCTAATAATTGTATGATACAATATTGTTTTGCTCCAGGAAGACATCCAGGCCTTTTCTTCAGCAATGGTGTCTTCCTTGACTTAGTGGTACTTGTTGAAACCATGACCCCAGACTGTTCAAGGATAGCCTTCAGGTCTTTCAATGTTTGACGTGGTGTTTTTCCACCATTCTCACCAACCTTTGAAGACATCTCTTGTAAAATGTTCCTCTTTCCCCTGCATCCAGGGAGATTCTTGATGGTTACATGCTTGGCAAATTTCTTAATAACATTGTGCACTGTTGAAACTGGGATACCAAGGTCTTTCGAGATGGCCTTATACCTTTTGGAAGTCTTAACCATTGTGACAATGGAACGGGGCCTACGATGTGGCTTTTTAAAACACTGAAGTCATCACTTATTGGTAGTGTTGAGCGAAACCTTCCGATATCGGGAAATATTGGATCGGATTGGATCGGACCAATACCCCAAAAATATCGGATATTACCAATTCCGATACCGGAAACCAATGCAAGTCAATGGGAAATACTTTCCTTGTAGGTTAATTCTACATGAAGGAAAACAACTAAGAATAATGTAGAATGTATTGGGGGAGCTGGAGGAGACATTAAAGGCATAGAGGTTTAGCCCAATCAAATGGAATAGCAGGAATTAATTTTTTTTAAGACGTTCGGAGTTACAAAGATATTGACTAGGTTAAGCTTTTTTATATTTTGTCAGATATTTATGTTTCACTACTTCCATGCTCCTCTCCTTCTTTTTTACTTCTCCCACACTTTCTCCTTCATCATCCACAGCAGCAGCATCTTTTTCATCAACTTCTTCTTCACCTTATTCATCTTCTTCTTCACCTTCTTCCTATTATTCTTTTTTGACATTCTTCATATTCTTCTTATTCAGCTATTATTCTTCTTCATATTGTACTTCTTCATCTTCTTCATATTCTTCTTCTTCATCATATTCTTATTTGTGATAGGCATTCCTGTAGTTATTATCTATAAAAGTTTGAAGATTACACCTTCCGCTCCGCCTGTCACAAAAGATTTACAACATGATTTGTCCGCGTTCAGTTTTGCATGCAGCAGCAGGTATTTTCCAGGGGCACCACGAGGAGGAAGGGACTCACCCCCATACACTGCTTAGTCTTCTTCTGCTTATAATTTAGATAATATCTTTTGCTCTGATTTTTAGTCTTATGCTTAATGTTCTTCTGCTTTTTGTTCTGCAACTTCTTGTTCTTCTGTCTTTTGTTCTTCTGTATCTTGGTGGTTGTCTTCTTGTTCTTTGTCCTCTTGGTCATCTTCTTCAGGGTCATCTTCTTGGTCTTCTTCGGGGTGGTCTTCAGGGTCGTTGTTTTCGGGTCGTCGTCTTCTTCGGGGTGGTCTTCAGGGTCGTCGTTTTCAGGGTCGTTTTCTTTGGGGTTGTCTTCAGGGTTGTCGTCTCCAGGGTCGTCATTTTCGGGGTCGTCGTCTTCAGGGTGGTCTTCAGGGTCGTCGTCAGGGAGATCCAGAGAGATTACCTAAAACCATTTCAAAAAGCTTGAACTTGGAAATGTAGCAGAAGGTACAAGAAGGCTGAAGGCTGAGGAACTGCTGAGAACCAGCTGACGGTACTGGAACCCGGATGGGCAGCAGAAGGTACAAGAGCCAATGGAACTACCAAGGACCAGCTGATGGTACTGGAACCCGGTTACTAAACAGGAGGTACCTGTGCCAGAAAGCACTACCAAGGACCAGCAGACGTTGGTGGAACTCGGATACCGAGAAGGAGGCACCGAAGCCAAAAGCTCTGCCTGGAACCAGCTGACGTTACTGGAACCCAGGGGGACATAATCAAGATTGATTTCCAAAGAACCAGCTAATGGTAATGGAACTCAGATAGGCAGCAGAAGGTACACATGAAAAAAAAGTTGCAAGGCCGCGAGCCGGCCGAAGTTACCAAAATCCACAGTCCTACAGGGGGAGCTTGTCATATTGGCACTACGGAACCAGCCTTCATTGCCAGATCCCGCAGCCCACATAGGAAGCACCTAAACTGCAGGCACCATAGAGTCGGCTAACCCGACCACAACACGACAGGAAAACGTATTGGAGGCAAAGTGATGTTGACACTACCCGGAAACAGCTGGCGTGCTGGAACCAGGCTGGGCAGGAGGGAGTACCCGTGCCAAAGACACTGCTGAGAACCAGCTGACGGTACTGGAATCCGGATGGGTAGCAGAAGGTACAAGAGCCAATGGAACTACCAAGAACCAGCTGATGGTACTGGAACCCGGTTACTAAACAGGAGGTACCTATGCCAGAAAGCACTACCAAGGACCAGCAGACGTTGGTGGAACCCAGATACTGAGAAGGAGGCACCGAAGCCAAAAGCTCTGCCTGGAACCAGCTGACATTACTGGAACCCATGGGGACATAATCAAGATTGACTTCCAAAGAACCAGCTAATGGTAATGGAACTCAGATAGGCAGTAGAAGGTACACATGAAAAAAAAAGTTGCAAGGCCGCGAGCCAGCTGGAGTTACCGAAACCCACAATCCTACAGGGGGAGCTTGTCATATTGGCACTACGGAACCAGCCTTCATTGCCAGATCCCACAGTCTTCAGGGTCGTCATCTCTAGGTTCATCGTTTTCAGGGTCATCGTCTTCTTCGGGGTGGTCTTCAGGGTCGTCGTCTCCAGGGTCGTCATTTTCGGGGTCGTCGTCTTCAGGGTGGTCTTCAGGGTCGTCGTCTTCGGGGTCGTCGTCAGGGAGATCCAGAGAGATTACCTAAAACCATTTCAAAAAGCTTGAACTTGGAAATGTAGCAGAAGGTACAAGAAGGCTAAGGAACTGCTGAGAACCAGCTGACGGTACTGGAACCTGGATGGGTAGCCGAAGGTACAAGAGCCAATGGAACTACTGAGGACCAGCTGATGGTACTGCAACCTGGTTACTAAGCAGAGGTACCTGTGCCAGAAAGCACTACCAAGGACCAGCAGACGTTGGTGGAACTCAGATACCGAGAAGGAGGCACTAGAAGGGGATCAGCTGACGTTACTGAACCCCAATAACGCTGGAGCATTTGTTGACTGTGCAGACGACACTTCTGAGAAACAACTGTCGGTGTTGGAGCCCAGGGACTACAGGAGAAACAGAGTGTAGCCAGAGGCCTAATTGGAGCAAGTTTAATATCTGTAGTAGTGTGAGTGTGGACGGAGTGGGAGAAATTGCCGGACACACAGCAGGGGATCAGCTGACATTACTGAACCCCAATAACACTGGAGCATGTGTTGACTGTGCAGACGACACTTCTGAGAAACAACTGTCAGTGTTGGAGCCCAGGGATTACAGGAGAAACAGAGTGTAGCCAGAGACCTAATTGGAGCAAGTTTAATATCTGTAGTAGTGTGAGTGTGGACAGAGCAGAAGAAATTGCCGGAGACACAGCATGGGGATCAGCTGATATTACTGAACCCCAATAACACTGGAGCATGTGTTGACGGTTGTGAATTCCGCTCTTGGGCTCCTCCTGTGGTTTTTAGTGGTATGGCTGCTTCTTGGATTTAGCTTCAGCAGCTGTTTTCACTGATCGTCTTTCTGGCTCGGCTATATTAGTCTGGCCTTATCCCTCATTCAATGCCAGTTGTCAATTGTTCCTGCCTGGAGTCATTGCTCTTAGGACTTTCCTGACACTCTGACCAGTTCATCAAAAGCTAAGTCCTTGCTTGTCCTTTTGCGGTTCTCTTGTTGTGGACTTGTTGTTCAGCACTTTCTTTGTTTTTGTTCATTTGTCCAGCTTTTCAGTATGGATCTATTTAGTTAAGCTGGAAGCTCTGGGCAGCAGAGTTTGCCCTCCACACCTTTAGTCAGGTGTGGAGATTTTTGCATTTCTCTGCGGTGGACTTTTTCTAGTTTTTTTTACTGACCGCACAGCGTTCTGTTCTGTACTATTTCTTTTTAGCTAGAAGTGGCCTCCTGTGCTAAATCTTGTTTCATACTACGTATCTCATTTCCTTCTCCTCTCACAGTCATTATTTGTGGGGGGCTAATCTATCCTTTGGGGATTTTCTCTGAGGCAAGATAGTTTTCCTGCTTCTATCTTTAGGGGTAGTTAGCTCTTAGGCTGTGACGAGATGCTTAGGCCGAGTTAGGAGCATTCCACGGCTGCTTCTAGTGTTGTGTTGAGCTTAGGGACTGCGGTCAGTATAGTTGCCACCTGCTCAGAGCTAGACGCATGTCGCTCCCTAATCACCAGTTCATAACAGTACAACTGGCCAACAATGAGCTGAATGCCTCTCAAAAGAAGGAAGAGAAAAAGAGTTCTGAGCCATTTTTTTTTCTTTAGTTTGTTTTGTCTTTTTCCTTCCTCTTGATCTCTGGGTGATTTGGGATATGGATGCAGGCATGGATGTTCAGGGTTTGTTTTCTCGTGTGGATCAGCATGCTGCATGAGTACAGAGTATTCAAGATTATGTGGTTCAGACTCCGGCCTTAGAGCCTAGAATTCCTACTCCGGATTTGTTTTACGGGGATAGATCTAAGTTTTTGAACTTTTAAAATAACTGTAAATTGTTTTTTGCTCTGAAACCCCATTCCTCTGGTGACCCCGTTCAGCAAGTAAAGATAGTTATTTCTCTACTGCGTGGCGACCCTCAGGACTGGGCATTCTCATTTGAGTCAGGGAATCCGGCATTGCTTAATGTAGATGCATTTTATCAATCGCTCGGATTATTGTATGACGAACCTAACTCTGTAGAGCATGCTGAGAAAACACTGTTGGTCCTGTGTCAGGGTCAGGAAGCGGCAGAATTATACTGCCAGAAATTTAGAAAATGGTCTGTGCTCACTAAATGGAATGAGGATGCTCTGGCAGCAATTTTCAGAAAGGGTCTTTCTGAAGCCCTTAAAGATGTTATGGTGGGGTTTCCCACGCCTGTTGGTTTGAGCGAATCTATGTCTCTGGCCATTCAGATTGATCGGCGCCTGCGCGAACGCAAAGTGGTGCACCATATGGCAGTGTGTTGTGAAAGGTAATTCAGTACCACAATGGACATAGAGGTCAGCGCACATACAGTGACCTGGCAATAACCAAAAAAACAAGAACGAGCTCTGAGACGTGGGAACTCTGTTGACCGCAATCCCTAATCCTCTCAAACCACACTAAAGTCAGCCGTGGATTGCGCCTAACGCTCCCTATGCAACTCGGCACGGCCTGAGAAACTAGCTAGCCTGAAGATAGAAAATAAGCCTACCTTGCCTCAGAGAAATACCCCAAAGGAAAAGGCAGCCCCCACATATAATGACTGTGAGTTAAGATGAAAAGACAAACGTAGAGATGAAATAGATTTAGCAAAGTGAGGCCCAACTTTCTGAACAGAGCGAGGATAGGAAAGGTAACTTTGCGGTCAACACAAAACCCTACAAACACCACGCAAAGGGGGCAAAAAGACCCTCCGTACCGAACTAACGGCACGGAGGTACACCCTCTGCGTCCCAGAGCTTCCAGCAAGCAGTAAAAAATAAATAGACAAGCTGGACAGAAAAAAACAGCAAACAAATAGCAAAGAGGAACTTAGCTATGTAGAGCAGCAGGCCACAGGAACGATCCAGGAGGAAACAGGTCCAATACTAGAACATTGACTGGAGGCCAGGATCAAAGCACTAGGTGGAGTTAAATAGAGCAGCACCCAACGACTTCACCACAACACCTGAGGAAGGAAACTCAGAAGCCGCAGTACCACTTTCCTCCACCAACGGAAGCTCACAGAGAGAACCAGCCGAAGTACCACTTGTGACCACAGGAGGGAGCTCTGCCACAGAATTCACAACAGCAGTGTCCTCTAAGCAGAGTCCTGAGCCCATGCAATGTGATAGGATTTTGACTAGAGCGGAACAGAGGGAATACAGACGTCAGAATGGGCTGTGTTTTTACCGTGGTGATTCTGTTCATACTATTTCTGATTGCCCTAAGCGTATTAGGAGGGTCGCTAGATCTGTTACCATTAGTAACCTAAGCAGCCTAAGTTTCTCCTGTCTGTGACCCTGATTTGCTCATTGTCATCTTTTTCTGTCATGGCATTTGTGGATTCAGGCGCTGCTCTGAACTTAATGGACTTAGAATTCGCTAGGCGCTGTGGTTTTTCTTTGCAGCCTTTGCAGAGTCCCATACCCTTGAGGGGTATTGATGCTACACCATTGGCCAAGAATAAACCTCAGTACTGGACGCAGATGACTATGTACATGGCTCCAGCACATCAGGAAGATTGCCGTTTTCAGGTGTTGCATAATTTACATGATGTTGTTGTACTGGGTTTTCCATGGTTATAAGTACACAATCCAGTGCTGGATTGGAAATCAATGTCTGTGACTAGTTGGGGTTGTCAAGGGGTACATAGTGACATTCCTTTGATGTCAATTTCCTCTTCCCCCTCTTCTGATGTTCCTGAATTTTTGTTAGATTTCCAGGATGTATTCGATGAGCCCAAGTCCAGTTCCCTTCCACCACACAGGGACTGTGATTGTGCTATTGACTTGATTCCTGGCTGTAAGTTCCCTAAGGGCCGACTTTTCAACCTGTCTGTGCCAGAGCATGCCGCCATGCGGAGCTACGTTAAGGAGTCTTTAGAGAAGGGGCATATTCGGCCGTCTTTGTCACCATTGGGAGCGGGATTCTTTTTTGTTGCCAAGAAGGATGGCTCCTTAAGACCCTGTATTGATTATCGCCTTCTTAATAAGATCACGGTCAAATTCCAATATCCTTTACCTTTGCTCTCTGATTTGTTTGCTAGGATTAAGGGGGCTAGTTGGTTTACCAAGATTGACCTTCGAGGGGCATATAATCTTGTTCGTATTAAAGAGGGTGACGAAGGGAAGACTGCATTTAATACGCCCGAAGGCCATTTTGAATACCTTGTGATGCCATTTGGGCTCTCTAATGCTCCATCTGTGTTCCAGTCTTTCATGCATGATATTTTCCGCAATTATCTTGACAAATTCCTGATTGTGTATTTGAATGATATTTTGATTTTTTCCGAAGATTGGGAGTCTCATGTGAAGCAGGTCAGGATGGTATTCCAGATCCTTCGTGATAATGCTCTATTTGTGAAGGGGTCTAAGTGCCTATTTGGAGTTCAGAAGGTCTCTTTTTTGGGGTTTATTTTTTCTCCTTCGTCTATAGAAATGGATCCTGTTAAGGTCCAAGCCATTCATGACTGGATTCAACCCACATCTGTGAAGAGCCTTCAGAAATTTTTGGGCTTTGCTAATTTTTATCGCCGTTTCATTGCCAACTTCTCTAGTGTGGTTAAACCCCTGACCGATTTGACGAAGAAAGGCGCTGATGTGACTAATTGGTCCTCTGAGGCTGTTGAGGCCTTTCAGGAGCTTAAACGCCGATTTACTTCTGCCCCTGTGTTGCGTCAACCGGATGTTTCTCTTCCTTTTCAGGTTGAGGTTGACGCTTCTGAGATTGGGGCAGGGGCCGTTTTGTCACAGAGGAATTCTGATGGTTCCTTGATGAAGCCATGTGCCTTCTTTTCCCGAAAGTTTTCGCCTGCGGAACGCAATTATGATGTCGGCAATCGGGAGTTGTTGGCTATGAAGTGGGCATTTGAGGAATGGCGACATTGGCTTGAGGGAGCCAAGCACAGCATTGTGGTCTTGACCGATCATAAGAATTTGATTTACCTTGAGTCGGCCAAGTGGCTGAACCCTAGACAGGCTCGGTGGTCCCTGTTTTTCTCCCGTTTTGATTTTGTGGTCTCATATCTTCCAGGATCTAAGAATATTAATGCGGATGCCCTCTCTAGGAGTTTTTTGCCGGATTCTCCTGGAGTCCTTGAGCCGGTTGGCATTCTTAAGGAAGGGGTGATTCTTTCTGCCATCTCCCCTGATTTGCGGCGGGTGCTTCAGGAATTTCAGGCTGATAGGCCTGACCGCTGTCCTGTGGGGAAGCTGTTTGTTCCTGATAGATGGACGAGTAAGGTGATTTCTGAGGTCCATTCTTCAGTGTTGGCTGGTCATCCTGGGATTTTTGGTACCAGAGATTTGGTTGCTAGGTCCTTTTGGTGGCCTTCCTTGTCACGTGATGTCCGTGCATTTGTGCAGTCCTGTGGGACTTGCGCCCGAGCCAAGCCTTGCTGTTCCCGCGCTAGTGGGTTGCTTTTGCCTTTGCCCGTCCCGGAGAGGCCTTGGACGCATATTTCCATGGATTTTATTTCGGATCTTCCTGTGTCCCAGAGGATGTCTGTTATATGGGTGGTTTGTGACCGGTTCTCTAAAATGGTCCATTTGGTACCTTTGCCTAAATTGCCTTCCTCCTCTGATTTGGTTCCATTGTTTTTTCAGCATGTGGTTCGTTTGCATGGCATTCCAGAGAATATTGTGTCTGACAGAGTTTCCCAGTTTGTTTCCAGGTTTTGGCGGGCCTTTTGTGCTAGGATGGGTATTGATTTGTCTTTTTCTTCGGCGTTCCATCCTCAGACCAATGGCCAAACTGAGCGAACTAATCAGACCTTGGAAACCACTTTGAGATGCTTTGTGTCTGCTGATCAGGATGATTGGGTGACTTTCTTGCCATTGGCCGAGTTTGCCCTTAACAATCGGGTCAGTTCGGCTACTTTGGTTTCGCCTTTCTTTTGTAATTTTGGTTTCCATCCTCGTTTTTCTTCAGGGCAGGTTGAGCCTTCTGATAGTCCTGGTGTTGATTCTGTGATGGACAGGTTACAGCGGATTTGGGCTCATGTGGTAGACAATTTGACGTCCCAGGAAAAGGCTCAGCGTTTTGCTAACCGCCGTCGGTGTGTTGGTCCTCGGCTTCGTGTGGGGGATTTGGTTTGGTTGTCCTCTCGTCATGTTCCTATGAAGGTTTCTTCCCCTAAGTTCAAGCCTCGGTTTATTGGTTTTTATAAGATTTCTGAGATTATCAATCCTGTGTCTTTTCGTTTGGCCCTTCCAGCCTCTTTTGCCATCCACAATGTTTTCCATAAATCTTTGTTGCGGAGATATGTGGTGCCCGTTGTTCCATCTGTTGATCCTCCTGCCCCGATGTTGGTTGAGGGGGAGTTGGAATATGTGGTTGAGAAAATTTTGGATTCTCGTTTTTCGAGGCGGAAGCTTCAGTATCTTGTCAAGTGGAAGGGTTATGGCCAGGAGGATAATTCTTGGGTTGTTGCCTCCGATGTTCATGCCGCCGATTTGGTTCGTGCTTTTCATTTGGCTCATCCTGATTGGCCTGGGGGCTCTGGTGAGGGTTCGGTGACCCCTCCTTAAGGGGGGGGTACTGTTGTGAATTTCACTCTTGGGCTCCTCCTGTGGTTTTTAGTGGTATGGCTGCTTCTTGGATTTAGCTTCAGCAGCTGTTTTCACTGATCGTCTTTCTGGCTCGGCTATATTAGTCTGGCCTTATCCCTCATTCAATGCCAGTTGTCAATTGTTCCTGCCTGGAGTCATTGCTCTTAGGACTTTCCTGACACTGACCAGTTCATCAAAAGCTAAGTCCTTGCTTGTCCTTTTGCGGTTCTCTTGTTGTGGACTTGTTGTTCAGCACTTTCTTTGTTTTTGTTCATTTGTCCAGCTTTTCAGTATGGATCTATTTAGTTAAGCTGGAAGCTCTGGGCAGCAGAGTTTGCCCTCCACACCTTTAGTCAGGTGTGGAGATTTTTGCATTTCTCTGCGGTGGACTTTTTCTAGTTTTTTTTTACTGACCGCACAGCGTTCTGTTCTGTACTATTTCTTTTTAGCTAGAAGTGGCCTCCTGTGCTAAATCTTGTTTCATACTACGTATGTCATTTCCTTCTCCTCTCACAGTCATTATTTGTGGGGGGCTAATCTATCCTTTGGGGATTTTCTCTGAGGCAAGATAGTTTTCCTGCTTCTATCTTTAGGGGTAGTTAGCTCTTAGGCTGTGACGAGATGCTTAGGCCGAGTTAGGAGCATTCCACGGCTGCTTCTAGTGTTGTGTTGAGCTTAGGGACTGCGGTCAGTATAGTTGCCACCTGCTCAGAGCTAGACGCATGTCGCTCCCTAATCACCAGTTCATAACAGTTGACTGTGCAGACGGCAATTCTGTGCAACAACTGTCGGTGTTGGAGCCTAGGGATAACAGGAGAAACAGAGTTAAGCCAGAGGCCTAATTGCAGCAAGTTTAATATCTGTAGTAGTGTGAGTGTGGACGGAGCAGGAGAAATTGCCGGACACATAGCAGGGGATCAGCTGAAGTTACTGAACTCCAATAACACTGGAGCATGTGTTGACTGTGCAGACGGCACTTCTGAGCAGCAACTGGCGGTGTAGGAGCCCAGGGATTACAGGAGAAACAGAGTGTAGCCAGTGTAGCCAGAGGCCTAATTGGAACAAGTTTAATATCTGTAGTAGTGTCAGTGTGGATGGAGCAGGAGAAATTGCCGGACACACAGCAGGGGATCAGCTAATGTTACTGAATCCCAATAACACTGGAGTATGTGTTGACTGTGCAGACAGCACTTCTGAGCAGCAACTGGCGGTGTTGGAGCCCAGGGATTACAGGAGAAATAGAGTGTACCCAGAGGCCTAATTTGAGCAAGTTTAAAATCTGTAGTAGTGTGAATGTGGACAGAGCAGGTGAAATTGCCGGACTCACAGCAGGGGCGCCCTCCGAGGAAGCAGCATTTGCGAAATGCGCGTTGGGGCCCCTCTTTCCACGCACGGCTGCAGGTTGGTACTTCTCTTGTGTGCCCCTCTTCACTGCTATGTAGGCATTAGTCAGGTTCTACCCATCTACGTATAGGAGATTTTCCCTTTATATTTGTACTCATGTGTTGATGGTAGCATAGCTATATGGGGTACCTTGCCATACTAAGTCTGCACTAGGCACTTTATTTGTACTTTGACTTGTACTCAGTATCTCCCTGCACTTGTTCAGTATCTGAGAGCTTCTGGTTTGTGATTACTGTTACCATCTGCCCGGTTATTTAATACAATCATAATAATAATTTTTTATACGCATTTTGCACTGCTCTAATCTATGATTTATGCTACTTATATGTAGATATATATACACCCGTGGTAGGAGTACAATTGATTTTCCTGCTCTTCAGTTTAGTATTACGTCCGTGTGTGGCACTAGTGTCTCCTTTCTGTTTTTTCATTGCATCCATTTATTCTAGTTTCTATGTGTATTATTTATGTACTTTTAATATAGTTCTCTCAATAAAATTGTTATTTTTTTAGCTTGAGTGCCCATTTTTTGTTTTTTTTTAATATCTATAGTAGTGTGAGTGTGGATGGAGCAGGAGAAATTACCCAACACACAGCAGGGGATCAGCTGACGTTACTGAACCCCAATAACACTGGAGCATGTGTTGACTGTGCAGATGGCACTTCTGAGCAACAACTGGCAGTGTTGGAGCCCAGGGATTACAGTTCAGGTGGTAGAAACATAAACACAACAGGAGACCTGGATATTGTTGCCAACCAATTATTTAATCTGGAAGAGGACTGGAAAATTCCTGCCAGATCCAGGCCTTGTTCATTTTCAGAAAAGTAAGCCGTTCAACGTAATCGGAAGATAGTCGCATGCGATGGTCTGTTAGTACACCACCTGTGGCACTAAAGACGTGTTCCGATAATACACTAGCAGCAGGGCAAGCCAGTACCTCCATTGCATACTGGCTAAGCTCTGGCCATGTATCCAGCTTAGAGACCCAAAACTTGAAGGGGGAAGAGCCATGTGGGAGAACACTGAGAGGACAAGACACGTAGTCTGTCACCATCTGACGGAAACGTTGCCTCCTGCTGACTGGAGCGTCTGTGATGGTGTAGACATTTGTGGCGGGGACAAAAAACTTTGCCACATTTGGGCCATACTGATCTTGCCTTGTGCTGAGGCGCTGCCTTTGCTCCCTCTTTGTGCAGAGCTTCCTCCACTGCCTCGATGCACTGAGCTGCTTTGTTAAGCACTAGCAGCACTGCTCTCCGGTGGAATGGAGAACATGATGGAATGCACCAGTGTGCCTTGGTACTCCTGCATTTTACGCTCCCGGTTCAACGGTGTTATGAGGCTTTGTAAGTTGTCCCGGTAGCGAGGATCTAGGAGGGTGTACACCCAATAATCAGCCGTGTTGAGAATGTGGGCGATGCGGTGGTCGTTTCTCAGGCACTGCAGCATGAAATCAACCATGTGCTGCAGACTGCCAACTGGCCAAGAAACGCTGTCCCCTGCTTGAGGCGTCATCTCTGCCTGCTCTGCATCACCCCACCCTTGCTCTACATACTGACTACTAAAGCATTGTGTACCTCCCTACTCTGAACAGATGTCTTCCTCCTACATTGACTCCTCCTCATCCTCCCCACAAAGTGTCCCCTGCCTAGGCCTTTGTGAGGCACCACATTGCGCAGACTGTCCAGAAGCAGATGACATTTGTGACTCCTCATCCTCCACCTCTTCCACAACCTCCTCCCTTAGTGCTTGCAGTGTTTTTTCAAGCAGGCAGATAAGGGGGATAGTCATGCTGACTAGTGCATCATCTGCAGTCACCATCCACATGGAATCATCAAAGGCACGCAAAACGTGGCAGATGTCCTTCATAGAGGCCCACTCAGTGGTGGTGAAGTGTGAACGGCGCGCAGTGCGGCTTGTTTGTGCCTGATGCAGCTGGTACTCCATTACTGCTGCCTGCTGCTTACACAACCGCTCCAACATATGTAATGTTGAATTCCACCTGGTGGGTAGGTCACATATGATGCGATGTTCCGGAAGGCGGAATCGGCGCTGCAGAGCTGCAATGCGCGATCTTGCCATGCTGAAACGCTGCAAGTGAGTGCACTCTAGGCGGACCTTGTGCAGCAGTGCATCAAGATCTGGATCGTCCCTCAAAACACTGCACAACCAAGTTGAGCACTGTTCTGAACAGGTGATTCAGAACCACAATGGACCTAGTGGTTAAGAGCACACAAAAAGACCTGATAGTTACTAACATAGGACGAGCTCTGAGACGTGGGAACTCTGCTGACCGCAATCCTTAATCCTATCATACCACACTAGAGGTAACCGTGGATTGCACCTAACGCTCCCTATGCAACTCGGCACAGCCTGAGAAACTAACTAGCCCTGAAGATAGAAAAATAAGCCTACCTTGCCTCAGAGAAATTCCCCAAAGGAAAAGGCAGCCCCCCACATATAATGACTGTGAGTTAAGATGAAAATACAAACACAGAGATGAAATAGATTTTAGCAAAGTGAGGCCCAACTTACTGAATAGACCGAGGATAGGAAAGATAGCTTTGCGGTCAGCACAAAAACCTACAAACAACCACGCAGAGGGGGCAAAAAGACCCTCCGCACCGACTAACGGTACGGAGGTGCTCCCTCTGCGTCTCAGAGCTTCCAGCAAGCAAGAAAAACCAATATAGCAAGCTGGACAGAAAATATAGTAAACAAAAGTAACACAAGCAGAACTTAGCTTATGCAGGGCAGACAGGCCACAAGAACGATCCAGGAGAGAGCCAGACCAATACTGGAACATTGACTGGAGGCCAGGAACAAAGAACTAGGTGGAGTTAAATAAAGCAGCACCTAACGACTTAACCTCGTCACCTGAGGAAGGAAACTCAGAAGCCGCAGCCCCACTCACATCCACCAGCGGAAGCTCATAGACAGAACCAGCCGAAGTACCACTCATGACCACAGGAGGGAGCTTGACCACAGAATTCACAACAGAGCACATGTGCCAGACATGGGATGTGAATGAGGTTGCGTAGGCCCAGAGCTGCCACCAGATTTCGGCCATTGTTACACACTACCATGCCTGGCTGGAGATTCGCTGGCACAAACCACACGTCGCTCTCCTGCTTGATGGCATTCCAGAGCTCCTGCGCTGTGTGGCTTCGATTCCCCAAAGAAATTAATTTCAATACGGCCTGTTGTTGTTTGGCCACGGCTGTGCTCATATCGGTCGTAACAGGTAAGCGTTCACGGGTCCATGTGGAGGTAGACTGTGACGGCTCCTGCAGTGCTGATTCAGAGGAACTGGAGTATGAGGAGGAGTCAATGTGTACAGACTGGATTCCAGCAATCCTTGGAGTTGGCAGAACACGTACAGCGCCACTCTCAAGATCTGTACCCGGCTCCACAACATTTACCCAATGGGCAGTGTGGGAAAGATATTGTCCCTGTCCATGGTTACTGGTCCACGCATCGGTGGTCAGGTGGACCTTGCTACTGACGGCGTTTAGTAGCGCATGTTTAATTTTTCCCTCCACATGCTTTTGCAAGGCAGGGACAGCTTGCCTGCTGAAATAAAAGCAGCTGGGCATGTTGTATTGTGGGACTGCCAATGCCATGAAGTTACAGATAGTGTCAATCTCCACCAGCCTGAATGACAGCATTTCAAAGGACAGTAGTTTTGCAATGCCAGCATTCAGAGCCTGTGCTCGGGGTGGTTTGCCAAGTATGGGCGCCTTTTCCCATGCCTGTGCTACTGATGGCTGTAGATTGGCCTGGGAGTGTGAGGATGACAGGGAACATGGTGCTGTGGGTGGAATGACTGTGTCTCTATACAATAGTGCCGGAGTTTCTTCCATGGCGATCCTGTGAGGAAACCGAACCAGCTGTGTGTGAGCTGGAGGAAGAGGCTGCAACACGAGCTGAAGAAGTGGTAGGTGGCGCTGCAGGTTGGCCTAGGTCTTCAGTGTGTCTTTGTAACTCCACCACGTGCTTGGCCCGCACATGTTTCCACATATTTGTGGTATTGAGGTTGCTGACACTTTTCCCTCTTTTCACTTTCTGATTACACAGCTTGCATTTGACAAAGCAAATGTCATCTGCAACTGTGTCTAAAAAAGACCAGGTACTGCAAGTCTTGGGAGTGCCCATTTTGGTTTTTGGAAGAGGCATTCTCCTAATGGGTGCCGAAGTGGAGGCTACAGGCAACCGAGTCTGCCCCCTCCCTCTCCCTCATTTTTTGGCCGTTCGGGGAATCTTTTCCTCAGAGCTGCTCCCACCACCTTCCTGTACCTCACGCCATGATGCGTCTAGGACCTCATCATCTACACTACCCTCTTCAAATGACTGCTTCTCCTGGGTAGTCTCAACAGCATACAGTCATGGCCAAAAGAATTGACACCCCTGCAATTCTGTCAGATAATACTCAGTCTCTTCCTGAAAATTATTGCAAACACAAATTCTTTGGTATTATTATCTTCATTTAATTTGTCTTAAATGAAAAAACACAAAAGAGAATTAAGCAAAAAGCAAAACATTGATCATTTCACACAAAACTCCAAAAATGGGCCAGACAAAAGTATTGGCACCCTCAGCCTAATACTTAGTTGCACAACCTTTAGCCAAAATAACTGCGACCAACCGCTTCCGGTAACCATCAATGAGTTTCTTACAATGCTCTGCTGGAATTTTAGACCATTCTTCTTTGGCAAACTGCTCCAGGTCCCTGATATTTGAAGGGTGCCTTCTCCAAACTGCCATTTTTAGATCTCTCCACAGGGGTTCTATGGGATTCAGGTCTGGACTCATTGCTGGCCACCTTAGAAGTCTCCAGTGCTCTCTCTCAGACCATTTTCTAGTGCTTTTTGAAGTGTGTTTTGGGTCATTGTCCTGCTGGAAGACCCATGACCTCTGAGGGAGACCCAGCTTTCTTACACTGGGCCCTACATTATGCTGCAAAATTTGTTGGTATTTTTCAGACTTCATAATGCCATGCACACGGTCAAGCAGTCCAGTGCCAGAGGCAGCAAAGCAACCCCAAAACATCAGGGAACCTGCGCCATGTTTGACTGTAGGGACCGTGTTCTTTTCTTTGAATGCCTCTTTTTTTCTCCTGTAAACTCTATGTTGATGCCTTTGCCCAAAAACCTCTACTTTTGTCTCATCTGACCAGAGAACATTCTTCCAAAACGTTTTAGGCTTTTTCCGGTAAGTTTTGGCAAACTCCAGCCTGGCTTTTTTATGTCTCGGGGTAAGAAGTGGGGTCTTCCTGGGTCTCCAACCATACAGTCCCTTTTCATTCAGACGCTGACGGATAGTACGGGTTGACACTGTTGTACCCTAGGACTGCAGGGCAGCTTGAACTTGTTTGGATGTTAGTCGAGGTTCTTTATCCAACATCAGCACAATCTTGCATTGAAATCTCTTGTCAATTTTTCTTTTCCGTCCTCATCTAGGGAGGTTAGCCACAGTGCCATTGGCTTTAAACTTCTTGATGACACTGCGCACGGTAAACACAGGAACATTCAGGTCTTTGGAGATGGACTTGTATCCTTGAGATTGCTCATGCTTCCTCACAATTTGGTTTCTCAAGTCCTCAGACAGTTCTTTGGTCTTCTTTCTTTTCTCCATGCTCAATGTGGCACACACAAGGACATAGGACAGAGGTTGAGTCAACTTTAATCCATGTCAACTGGCTTCAAGTGTGATTTAGTTATTGCCAACACCTGTTAGGTGCCACAGGTAAGTTACAGGTGCTGTTAATTACACAAATTAGAGAAACATCACATGATTTTTCGAACAGTGCCAATACTTTTGTCCGCCCCCTTTTTTATGTTTGGTGTGGAATTATATCTAATTTGGCTTATGGACAATTCTTTTTGTGTTTTTTCATTTAAGACAAATTAAATGAAGATAATAATACTAATTTGTGTTTGCAATCATTTTCAGGAAGAAACTGAGTTTTATCTGACAGAATTGCAGGGGTGTCAATACTTTTGGCCATGATTGTAGCACGCACCAGAAAGTGGCACCTGAGTCTCATCATCAGATGCGTACTGAGGTGTGCTGACCATAGGCACTGGCCCACCCGCCTTTTCAGATTCAAAGAGACAAAGCTGTTGTGCATCACTGCATACTACCCCTTCTTCAAATTCTTGAATGCTGCTTGGCTGGCCCCCTCTTTTCAAGCCAACAGAGGCTCTAAAAAAATAGGCTATTACTAATCTGGCTGGGTCTGCAGGGCACAAGCCAGCAGAAAGGCTCCTCTATCTACTCCTATATAGAGTTTGCAAATATTCTAGCTGGATATGGATGGAACCACTCTAATAGGAGAAATCTGGAAAAATGAGCAGCACTAATGCAAAAAAGGACAATGTATAAGGCAGTGACACACACTGAGCGGACTAGAACCAGAGGTGGCTGCAGAACACACTACAGCGTGAGCTGCACTCACACACAGAGACCTCGCAGACAGTCGTGAACAGCGCTGCAAGGCTGCAGAAAAGCTCCTCTGTCTACTCCTATATAGTGTTTTCAAGCAATCTAGCTGGAGACGGATGGAACCACACTAATAGGAGAAATCAGGAAAAATGAGCTGCACTAATGCAAAAAAGGACAATGTATGAGGTAGTGACGCATGCTGAGTGGACTACACCTGGAGGTGGCTGCAGAACACACTACAGCGTGAGCTGCAATCACACACAGAAACCTCACAGACAGCCGTGAACAGCGCTGCAATGCAAAAGAACTTCTCACACAGTGGTTGCTAAAATAGGATGGGTAAAGCACAATAAAGCAAATCGCTAGCTCAAACTGTCCCTCAGAGTCAGAACAGCAGCGTCCTGTCCCTAAGTAAATTCACAGCAGAGTGAACCCAAAATGGCGGCGGCGGCTTTTATAATGCATCATGACATCATTTCAGCAGCCAATCACAGCCATGCCATTAGTTAACATGCCTAACATGCATAACAGGATGTGCCCACACTTCTTAGGATTCCTCATTGGCTGAATAAAATCAAACTGGCTCACTGCATTATGGGAACTTCCGATTCCGGTATTCGATATTCTAAAAATATCGGAACTCATCATCGGAACTCCGATACCGCGAATGTCGGCCGATACCCAATATTGCAGGATCGGAATGCTCAACATGGCTAATTTATGTTACATGGGCATCGCCAATTAATCACAGGTGATTCTCATTTGTGATTTACCACAGGCGAGTCAAAATGTGTTTCCATACTAATTTAATGTAAAGGATGCCAATACTAGTGTCATAGCAAGCTTTAGATTTTTCTATTTTCCGTCCCATTGCTTTTTGTTTTAAATTATTGTTTATTATTTACTTTTTTACATTTAACACAAGTGATCTATCCAAAAATCTGTTTCGCTTGATTCATTTTTTTCATTAGATATTCCACATTATGTACCTACACTTCATGGGTGCGAATAATATTGAGAATGATTGTATGTTAAGATAAAAAAGCCTAAATTATATAGTTACATGTTTTAGAACACGCGCTTGCTTAACCCCAACTAGGACTGTACCATATTAGAAAGATTCTGATTTTACATGTATTTTAAACTATTTGGAGCACACTGCAGGGGCACCCCATAGTGTCCCAGGGGATAACTGGGACCACTTCTAACCTCCCAAGGCAAGTAGAATTGTGCATTATGATGATCTTCTGGACTGAAAAAGCCCCTTATATAGTTCTTACACAGGGGCCCTATTCTGTTACCACTCCTAGTACATTCTAAACTATGTATTTCCATACATTAACCATTTCCATTTATAAACATACAATGAAAGAATTGTGTTTCTTGATTATTTATCATATTGTTGTAAAGATACCTTTTAGTCCATCTTATTATTGACTTTATTTTGACATGCATAATATCTTCATGTACATTATACAACACATATTTCATATATTAGTGAATTTATTCCCAATATTTTTATGACGGTGGTTGTGGGGAAATGTTTTTTTCATTGTGATGATCTGTTACTTACATGTTGCAATCATTTCTATCAGACACATACAGAACTCCATTCCATAGGAAATGCACACCTTTCATACTCCTTTGTATTATACGGCATTACAAATGATTTGGATTAACTAAAAAAATTAATAAATTGTGCCGCCTTGCAGTTTCTGTGTAGGAATCAATGGCGGTACATGGAAGAACCCTGTGAGTAATTATTGCAATAATTAAAAACATTGTCTAATATGACATTCATATGACCATATAAAAAAGTTTTCGCTTTGTTTCTGTGACTAAACATACTGTGGTTTTGTAACATATAAATGATTACCCAACATTTTCATAATAATCTTAATTGAATAATATTTATCTCTGTTCAAAATACATGAAAATCCTACAAAATCTACAATTTTATATTTAAGGCACTAGCACTCTCTTACACATAAAGCACGCTTGTGACAAGGAATGAAAGCATTTATAATTTGAGCCAGAGCTAAGAGGAATCCAAAGGGAATTGACAGATTTAATGTTGAAGAAAAACATGAAAATCAGTCTCAATTCACTAAATTTAAGAAGATTACTTTCTGCAACTGTTAAGCACTAATGAAAAGATGCCGTGTATCAAGGTAAAACCATCAGTGGTGCAGGATAAAATTGTAAAATGTTTCCTTAGGCCCATTAACGATATGTTACATGATGGATGATGGATGCAGGTCAAGCTTCTGGCTAGGGTGTTGCTCGAAGGTTTGCGGTACTGTGGTTAGGTACAGGGAAGGCTGTGTCAGGCTATCTGCCAAAAGTGCAAAAGAAATGCAATACAGAAATTATTTTATAGTTTTCCATATGGAAGGCAAAATACTGATGGGAGTCATAAATTCCAGAAATATAGCTCAACCTACTCTAATCTACCTGTGCTTTGAAGAGAGAACATATTCTGTGTACCAAGCTTTACAAAGCTTCCAACTTTTCAATTAATGCACTTGCGTAAGAAAATGAATTAGATAAGCTTTAACAGCTAAGTAGATGTATCAGGGATAGTCAACTGCAGTGTAACCTCACCTTGGAACAATTATATTAGAAAACTGTATCAGCAACAGCATGAAAAGGGATACCTGGGACTTTGTGAAAAAAATATGCCTAAGCACTAACAGGCATGGAATTGCTAACTACCTGCGCTGTTCTCCGCCAGCACAGAGCGGTCACAGGCTGCTCCTGCCAGCGATACAGCTTGTTGGAGGCTTGTTTTCCGCTCTGCTCTGTTGACAGGGCGGGAATGCCGATGTCATTCTGATTGACAGTCAACTCCCCACTGCCTAACTGGGGGGAAGTCAGCTATCAATCAGCATAACGTCAGCAGTCACACCCCAATCGACAGAGTAATCCAGAAGAAAAAGAGCTGCTCTGTTGACAGGAAGCAGCTGCATCTCTGGCGTGAATGGTCAGTAAATGGTATCAAGCACAATAAGCAAGTAGTTAGCATTAGGGTTGATTGAATAGCTTCAGATAAGTGCTTATCCAAATAGATATAACACTTACAGAATAGTTGCATCAGTAACTTGGATACCTGGAACGCTCTCCATAATCAGCTGTTCGGTGCCACAGCTGCATGTGTTGCGTCTCTGTGACAGTCACAACACATACATTGAGAGCCCAACAAACAGGCTTTCCATGCATGTGTTGTGACTGTCACAAAGCCGCAACACATGCAGCTGCGGCGGCGAACAGCTGATTATCAAGAGCGTTCCAGGTATCCAAGTTACTGATGCAACTATTCTGTAAGTGTTATAGCTATTTGGATAAGGAGTTATCTGAAGCTATTCGATCAACCCTAGTTAGCAACTACTTGCCTGTTACTGCTTAGGCACGTTTTTTTTAACGAAGTCCTGGGTATCCCGTTTAAGGGTTAATGCAGATTAGCAGGGCTGAGGGGAGAGGCATTGCCTTTTAAGCTTCATTGCACTCTGTGGCTAGCCCTGATGACTTTTTGAAGAGCTGGCAGAGATTAGTAGGGAGAAGATGTAAGGATGTGGATTGTCTTATCCTGTTCCTTCCCCTGAAGACAACAGACCCACTGTGTGAATACCATTGTGTGGCTTGTGACAAAACACTCTGGGATCACCTTTGCTGGGGTCAAAGGACACGTGGTTTGTGCATTGAATCTGAGGCGTACAGCAGGTTTCTGAGCAGGCTGACCTCAGGTCAGATTTATTAACGTGAAAGCAACACAAAAAACAAAACATAAAAATAAACCCTAGCCTGTCCGGCACTAACTAAACAAATACGTTGCTATCTCAACAACTGGGGGGGCTTCTCCCACCCAGCTAACATCATACAGATCTTGAGCAGAACTCTTCACTCACGTTTGTCTCACACAGGCAGGCAATCTGTGTGCCCCAGGCAGACACTGGAAACACCCAGCTGGTCATCTTTTATTCCTGCAATCATTAACCCATTAGCACCCTGAAGATACTGAGTGGCCTAATTCACATAGGACAAACACCTGGGTGAGATATACCTGCCTCCATCTACCACACCAGCATGAGTCTTACATAACCCCCCCCCCCCCTTGCTCAGACCACTCCGGTCGAGCAAGAACACTTTTGAAACAGTGCACTCGGGATAGGGCATCGGCGTTCCCCATCTGCACCCCAGGTCGGTGCTCCACCATAAAAGAGTAAGCCTGCAGGGCAAGGAACCACCTGGTTACCCGACTATTACGGTCCTTGTGGAGGTGCATCCACTTGAGAGGGGCATGGTCTGTGACCAGCCTAAACTTCCTACCAGCCAGGTAATACTTGAGGGAGTCGAGAGCCCATTTAATGGCTAGGCACTCTTTTTCAACCACGGCATACCTCTGCTCATGTACATTCAGTTTCCGACTGAGATAGAGGACCGGGTGTTCGACTCCGTCCCTCACCTGGGAAAGTACAGCTCCGACACCAGTATCAGAGGCATCAGTTTGTACCACAAACTCGCTGCTGAAATCAGGAGTCACTAGTACGGGCTGAGAGCACAAAGCCCGTTTCAGGCTGTGGAAGGCCTCTTCAGCAGCTGAGGTCCATTTTACCATGACGGAACCCTTCCCCTTGGTAAGATCCGTCAAGGGAGTAGCCATGGCTGCAAAATTGGGTATGAACCGGCGATAATAGCCGGCAATCCCCAGGAAAGCCTGCACTTGTTTCTTGTTCACTGGTTGTGGCCAGCCCTGAATTGCCTGTATTTTGTCGATCTGGGGTTTAACCACTCCTCGGCCAATCACGTAGCCCAAGTATCGGGCTTCTTCAAGCCCGATGTGGCATTTCTTGGGGTTTGCCGTTAAACCTGCATCTCGCAGGTCATCAATCACGGCTTGTACCTTCTGGAGATGAGTTTCCCAGTCCATGCTGTAAATTACGATGTCATCCAGGTAGGCAGAAGCGTACTGTCTGTGAGGCCTCAAGACTCGATCCATCAATCTCTGGAACGTTGCGGGAGCTCCGTGAAGTCCAAACGGCATATAGACATACTGGAACAGACCTTCCGGTGTAGCAAATGCCGTCTTCTCTCTGGCCGCCTCGGCCAGAGGAATCTGCCAGTACCCCTTTGTTAAATCCAGGGTCGTAATGTATCGGGCTTTACCAAGCCGGTCGATCAACTCATCGACCCGGGGCATAGGGTACGCATCAAATTTAGAAACTGCATTCAGTTTCCTAAAGTCATTACAAAACCGGATGGAGCCATCCGGTTTAGGTATCAACACAATTGGACTGGACCAGGCGCTGTGTGACTCCTCAATGACTCCTAAGTCCAACATTGCCATCACTTCCCGGGAGACGGCTTCACGGCGGGCTTCCGGAATCCGGTAGGGCTTCACATGAACAGTGACGCCAGGCTCTGTGACAATCTCATGTTTCACCAACTTCGTCCGGCCAGGTTTTTCGGAGAAAAACTGTCGGTTCTGTAACAAAAATTGCTTAACCTCAGATTTTTGTCATTCTGAGAGAGTCTCAGCAACCTGCACCTCTGGTACAGTAGGTGAACAAACCGGACGGGGCAGATCCGCCGTTAGGGCAGAGCGGTCTTTCCAGGATTTTATCAGATTCACATGATAAATCTGTTCCGGTTTTCTCTTACCCGGCTGGTACACTTTATAGTTCACTTCACCAACTCTTTCTCGGACCTCAAATGGGCCCTGCCATTTCGCCAGGAATTTACTATCCACCGTAGGGATTAGGACCAACACCCTATCGCCGGGTGCAAATGTACGGACCTTAGCGCCTCTATCATAACTTTGCCTCTGTGCTCCCTGGGCCTGTAACATATGGTCCCTAACAATGGGCATGACAGCGGCAATACGATCCTGCATTTGTGTTACATGGTCGATCACCGTTTTAAAGGGAGTGACTTGACCTTCCCAGGTTTCTTTTGCGACGTCCAGCAGTCCCCGGGGACGACGGGCGTACAACAGTTCGAAAGGCGAAAATCCTGTGGAAGACTGGGGAACTTCCCTAATGGCAAACAGCAAATAGGGTAACAAGTAATCCCAGTTCTTCCCATCTTTGTCTATCGCCTTCCGGAGCATCTGTTTTAAGGTTTTGTTGAAGCGCTCAACCAGGCCATCTGTTTGAGGGTGATAGACAGACGTACGCAACGGGTCTATTTGTAAGAGCCTGCAGAGCTCCTTCATTACCCTCGACATAAAGGGAGTCCCCTGGTCGGTGAGTATCTGTTTTGGAATTCCCACCCGACTAAACACTTGTACCAATTCCTTGGCGATCGTCTTGGTAGCTGTGTTACGCAAAGGGACGGCTTCCGGGTAACGAGTGGCATAGTCCACGATGACGAGGATATGTTGGTGCCCACGTGCGGATCGGGGAAGGGGCCCAACCAAATCCATCCCAATTCTCTCAAAAGGGACCCCGATGATAGGAAGGGGTACCAAAGGGCTACGGAACTGAGATTTAGGGGCCGCGATTTGGCACTCTGGACAGGACTCACAATAGTTACGCACATCACAATGTATTCCAGGCCACACAAAACAATGCAATATCCTTTCTGTGGTTTTCTGTACCCCCAGATGTCCCCCCATTATATGTCCGTGGGCCAAATCCAGTACCTTCCGCCGATAAGGTTTGGGTACCACTAACCGTTGCACTGTGTCTTCCCCTTTTTTTTCTACCTGGTAGAGCAAATCATTTTCAAGAACCATATACGGGTACGCTAGCCTAGTGTCAGGTTCTACGGGTACCCCATCTATCATTTTTACATTTTTCCTAGCCGGAGTCAGGGTAGGATCTTTCATTTGCTCGCTGTGGAAGTCATCCACCTGGACTCCCAAATCTGGCAGGCAGGGTGCCGGATGGCTGTCTGCCTCCGCCTCTCGCTGAGGTTCCTCAGTTTCCTCTGTTTCCCCCGCCATGACGGAGAAGGGGTACTGAAGGTTAGATTCATTAACCTCCCCAGCAACATCTTCCTGTGGGGTCTCCTCTAGGGACTCGGGACCTCCAGATGGCATGGGAGAAGATTCACGGGTACAGCTACCGTGAAGGAGTAACTGATTCTCCCACAACTGCCAGAAATAGGGAAAATCCCTGCCCAGGATTACATCATGTAACAATGCGGGAACGAGTCCCACTTTGTGCTGCACTGACCCATAGGGAGTAGAAATCCATATGACCGCTGTTAAGTACGAGCGGGTGTTACCATGCACACACGTCACAGAAAACTTGTCAGACGGACCAGACGGAAGTGCCACCAGACTAGCTTTCACCAGAGTCACCACACTTCCAGAGTCTAGTAATGCCACAACATTTTTCCCATCAACAGATAATTCACACAGGTGTTTCACTGTATCATTTTGACCCGCATTCACACTCACTAGCTGTGTAACCAAAGACATGCGTTTTCTAGAGTCTATAACGTCGCACTGCATGGGTTCAGCGGTAACAGGACAGTTCGCAGAAACATGACCCTTCTCATGGCAGCGGAAACACCTAACAGGTCCCCTACTGAGACCACCGTCCAATACTCTTGGTCTCGGAGTGCGAGCAGTCCCGGACTCCTCCCCCACAGTTTTAAGCGATTTTCCTTCACCCGTGGTCCCTGGAACAGTCTTACCGGTTCCACGAGGAGGAGGCACAGTCCGGGGTTTGGCGGTGTCGTCGGGAAGTCCTTCTGCCACGGAATAACGCTCGGCCAACTCCACAAGTTGATCCGCTGTCGTGGGATTTCCTTGGCTTACCCACCTTTTCAGCGCTGGGGGTAGTACTCTCAGGTACTTGTCCAGGACAACCCGCTGGATTATTTCGGGTATTGTCAGTACCTCGGGTTGCAGCCATTTCTTTGTCAAGTAGATCAGGTCGAACATCTGAGACTGCGCTGGTTTATCTTGCTGGTATGTCCACTGATGTACCCTTTGTGCACGGACAGCCGTCGTCACACCCAGCCGGGCCAGGATCTCAGCTTTCAGCTTCTCAAAGTCCTGAGCGACCTCCGGGTCCAAATCATGGTAAGCTTTTTGGGCCTCGCCGGAGAGAAACGGGGCAATCAAATCGGCCCATCGTGCCTTCGGCCACTTCTCTCTCAATGCCGTCCGCTCAAAAGTTGTCAGATATGCCTCGACGTCATCTTCTGCAGTCAGCTTTTGCCAGTATCGACTCACATGGATCCTTCTGGACTCTGCTTCCGGGTCAGCGTCAGGCATGCTCACCAGGCGCTGCGCCACCTGTTGGAGAAGTTGGCGGTCTGCAACCGTCATGTCCAGTAACTCCTTCAGCTGTGCGGCCATCAAGCGATTAGCTTCGTGCTGTGCGGCAGTGGCCTGCTGCTGTACGGCAGTGGACTGTACTAAGGCTTTCACCACGTCTTCCATGCTGTCGCCTGTGCCACGGTATGCCCGCGTTCTCCACCACAATGTGACAAAACACTCTGGGATCGCCTTTGCTGGGGTCAAAGGACACGTGGTTTGTGCATTGAATCTGAGGCGTACAGCAGGTTTCTGAGCAGGCTGACCTCAGGTCAGATTTATTAACGTGAAAGCAACACAAAAAACAAAACATAAAAATAAACCCTAGCCTGTCCGGCACTAACTAAACAAATACGTTGCTATCTCAACAACTGGGGGGGCTTCTCCCACCCAGCTAACATCATACAGATCTTGAGCAGAGCTCTTCACTCACGTTTGTCTCACACAGGCAGGCAATCTGTGTGCCCCAGGCAGACACTGGAAACACCCAGCTGGTCATCTTTTATTCCTGCAATCATTAACCCATTAGCACCCTGAAGATACTGAGTGGCCTAATTCACATAGGACAAACACCTGGGTGAGATATACCTGCCTCCATCTACCACACCAGCATGAGTCTTACAGGCTTTATATGTACAAGTATTGTGTGTCTAATGTAATGTATTATATTGATTTAAAGTATACAGTGCCTTGGGAAAGTACTCGGCTCCCTGGAACTTTTCAACCTTTTCCCACATATCATGCTTCAAACAAAGATACCAAATGTAAATTTTTGGTGAAGAATCAACAACAAGTGGAACACAATTGTGAAGTTGAACGAAATTTATTGGTTATTTTAAATATTTGTGGACATTCAAAAACTGAAAAGTGGGGTGTGCAATATTATTCGGTCCCTGTACTTTCAGTGCAGTAAACTCATTCCAGAAGTTCATTGTGGATCTCTGAATGATCCAATGTTGTCCTAAATGCCTAATGATGATAAATATAATCCACCTGTGTGTAATCAAGTCTCCGTATAAATGCACCTGCTCTGTGATAGTCTCAGGGTTCTGTCTGAAGCACAGAGAGCATCATGAAGACCAAGGAACACAACAGGCAGGTCCGTGATACTTGTTCTGTCTTCCTCCACGTAGGATGCTGTGTGGATTCCAACATACGGCTAAACCTTCATCCACATCCCAGTAAACAGACTGTGTTGATGCTTAAGTCTTATTTATTAGGGTGATGATAACCAAAACTATAACGTTGAACAACAATGGTGGACAGTATTCATAGTAGATGATCGAATAGTGAATGATGTTGATGTACAAGGTAGATGTTCAGTGAATAATCATAGTGGATGACTGGTGAAAAACTGTGAAGAATAACAGCATTTCAGTATATGCACATACAGGGTGCAATCACATAAATAACTGGGATATTACAGCAGAAATTATACAGAGTGCATTACACAGTAATTCTAACAGCACTGCCCCATTCTACACAAAGATGCATCTATCTACATGCAGAGTACACCTGAACCTAACTGCAAGCTGCAAAGCACATCTGCCAAACTATATCAGACTATAGGAGCTGCATAAGGCTTAAATACTAACACAAACATAAGATGCATTAAACCTTTATAAACATACCGAGATCCGTTAGGACAGGGGTAAGGAAGTAAGCGAGACAGGAGCACGTGTGCCTCTGTTCAGATCTGAGGAAAAATGGCTACTGAAGCTTGTCTTCACAAGAAGAATGTGGGCGGAACTAACCCATAAGACATTGCTCTTAGGAGGGAAAGGTTGGTAAACAACATGAAAAGTAGGGAACTGATGACCTCCAGTGGCCACAACTTGAATAACAAGATAATTAACTTTCTGCACATTAAGATGGGCAGAACACTCCCCGCTTGGCGTCAACAGATGCCACAATTAGGTTCTTTTGGGGAAAATAATAATACAAGCTTGGTAACGGGCCTGAGGAACAGTTTGTTTTCTCCAAGCTTGCACACTCTGACCTCTACTTTCTGCACTTTCCCATCTTTACTGGGAAGGGTCTTAATGACTAGGCTGAGTGGCCACTCATTCCGATGTGACTGACTGTCTTTGACGAGTACAACATCGCCAGATTGAATGTTTGGGCGGTCTTTCTGCCACTTTGTCCTGGTTTGCAGAGTGGAGAGATACTGTTTCCTCCATCTATTCCAGAAGACGTTGGACACGCTTTGTACTTGCCTCCACTGTCGTCTGTAGATGTCTTTGTCATTGAATTCTCCGAGTGGAGCTTTCGGGACACAGGTTTTCTGTGTAAGTAACATTGCTGGAGTAAGGATGGATGGATCTCCAGAATCACTAGAAAGTGCTGTCTTGTAGGACTGGGTTACATGAAATAGACAAGCTATAGCTCGAACAAGTGACTTCCAGGTGGAGAACCCGCTGAACCGGTGAGATTCGAGGTGGCAGCTTGAAATCTTTGTATGTAGAGCAGACACTTGAGGTCGGATCTCTTCGTCTGTGTCTGGACCCACAAGTTCGAAAGTTTCAGGCCTGCTGATGTGGGACATCGAACGGTACAAAGAGGTAGGACCTGTGAACCATGAAGTGTCCTTCAGATGACTGGGAGCAACGGATCTAGTCGCGTGGTCAGCAGGATTGTGGTGAGTAGGTACGTAGTGCCACTGATTAGGGCCGGTGGATCTTCTTACCCGAAGTACCCTGATGCTGACGTAGACGTAGAAGCGTCATGTCTCGTTACAGATGTACCCCAGTACCACCTTGCTATCGGTGTAGAACTCTGCATCCTTGATCTTCAGACTCATCGCATCCGAGATCAGTTCAGCCAACTCAACTGCAAGGACAGCAGCACAGAGTTCCAGTCTGGGTATAGTGTGTTCCCGAAGTGGCGCCAATTTCGTCCGGCTCATAATGAACCCGATATGGCATTGTCCGCTTACGTCTATAGTTTTGAGGTACACTACTGCTGCAATCGCTTTGACTGATGCATCACAGAAAATACAAAGTCTTTGCGTTTTGACCTCTGTGGATGGCACAGGAGCATACGGTCGTTTCACACGAAGGTTGGTCAGGGCTTCAAGAGACTTCCTCCACTCTGCCCACAGGTCAGCCTTTCCCGCTGGAAGTGGATCATCCCAATCAGTAGTGTCTTGGGTGAAGTCCCTGAGCATCAGCTTTCCTTGGATGGTTACTGGAGCTACGAACCCCAAGGGGTCGTATAAACTATTCACGAAGGAAAGAACTCCTCTGCGCGTGAAGGGTTTCTCATCCTTGCTGATCTGAAAGGTGAAGGTATCTGTCTTCAGGTCCCACAGCAATCCAAGGCTCAGCTGCATGGGAAGGGGGTCGATGCTGAGGTCTAAATCCTTTAGATCGCTGGAATAGTCTTCAGAGGTAAAGGCTTCCATCAACTCTCGGCTGTTGGAAGAAATCTTGTGTAACCTTAGGTTAGACTGAGCGAGCATGTCACGAGTCCTCTTTAGTAGACTGATTGCAGCCTCACTTGTCGGTGTGGACTTCAAACAGTCATCCACGTAAAAATCCTTTTCCACAACGGACCTGACGTCCGAGCCATACTCTTCTTCACCCTTTTTGGCAGAATGTCGGAGGCCGTAGATTGTGACCGCTGGGGAAGGACTGTTCCCAAAGATGTGTACCCGCATCCGGTACTCTGCGATGTCTTCGTCCGGGTCGTTGTCACGGTACCAGAAGAACCTCAGGTAGTTTCTGTGTTCCTCTTTGACGAGAAAACAGTGGAACATCTGTTGTATGTCAGCCATAAATGCCACTGAATCTCTACGGAAACAGAGTAATACTTCCAGAAGTCTGTTGTTGAGGTCTGGGCCTGACAGTAAGACATCATTCAATGACACGTCTTCGCATTTGGCACTTGAGTAGAATACCACTCTAATTTGACCTGGCTTCTTAGGATGGTACACTCCGAAGATGGGCAGGTACCAACACTCCTCTCCGTGTCGAAGTGCAGGTGCAATCTCTGCATGGTTGTTCTGGAATATCTTTCCCATGAAGGTAAAGAAATGTTCCTTCGTCTCAGGTGACTTCTGAAGCTTGTGTCTTAGGGAGATGAATCTGCTGTAGACCAATTCCTTGTTGTTGGGTAGGCGTCTCCTCTGAGGTCGAAATGGTAGAGGTGCGACCCAACTATTCGACGTATCCTTGACTATTTGTTCGTCCATGATGTCCAGGAATATCTTGTCTTCTATAGACATCGCTACCTTGTTGTCTTCCTTCGTCCTGTGGAAGACTGTACATTCTATGTGGTCTTGTTCACCTTCACAGGCGTGGTCTTCGTTGATAGGAACTGAGAAAGGGCAAGGTAGGGGAGTGCTGCTCGGTAGTTCCTTTACCAGCAGACTATTGTGACACGGCTGGAAGAGAGATGGACGTCCATTTTCTAGTGTGCTGGTAAGCATACTGTTGACTGAGACCGGCTTGTGTGCTCCTCCTAGACAGACATCTCCTACAATGACCCATCCAAGGTCTTGCCTCTGCGCGTATGGAGCAGTCCGTGATCCGTTGATATATTCTCTAGTCTTGTGGACTCGTAGTATATCTCTTCCCAGAAGTAAAGCTATTGGCGCTTCTGGTTCCAACTCAGGTATCAGGTGGGCTATATGCTTCAAGTGGGGGTGATACGTTGCCACCTCTGGTGAAGGTATCTCAGACCTGTTGTCAGGAATCTGGTTGCACTCCAGGATGGTCGATAGTGACAGACAGGTCTGGCCATCCATGTGGAGTCCACTTTGTATCCGGTTGCTTTCCTCCCCGCCGTCTCGACGGTACCTGAACATGTCCTAAGGGAGTAGGGAGAACCGGGGCCTACAATGTTGAAGTTGTCAAAGAAGATGGACCTGGCTAAAGACCTATTACTTTGGTCATCTAGGATTGCATATATCTTGAGCGCTTTGTCTCTGTGGCCTGTTGGATAGACTCGGACAAGGCAGATTTTTGAGCAGGATCTTCCTCCCTTGAGTCCCTTACAGATCTCCGTACATTGAGAGGTGACCGCAGGGGTGTCTTCGTCGGTGTTCTTCTGTTTCTCATCGTGCTCCTCTGCTTGTGACAACACTCCTGGAGGTGGTCCAGGATGCAAGGCTGTATTGTGAGCCATGCTGCTGCATTCTGCACATTTCAGGCTATATCCACAGTTCCTGGCGAAGTGAGAGGTTGTAGCACAGCATTTGAAGCAGATGTTGTTTTCCTTGAGGAAACCTTCGCGATCCTCTAAAGTCTTCTCCCTGAAGGCTCTGCACTTTAGTAGAGGATGTGGTTTCCTGTGTAGAGGATACTGCTTACTGACATCCTGAGGTTTGCTCTCTTCCGTAGGGGGCTTAGTTGTCTTGTGTGGAGGACCTGTGGAATCAATATCAGTTTTATGGACTGCCACGGGTGTCTTACTGGGTTTGACACCAGGGGTAGTGGAACATGACAGAGTGAAATCAAAACTAGGGTCATTTCTGATCTTGGCTTGCTGGGTGACAAACTCAACAAATACAGTAAAAGGAGGGAATGGTACGTTATGGATTTGTTTATACCATGAACCATATATAATCCACCTTTCTTGAAGATTGTAAGGAAGTTTTTGTACTATTGGATTGACACCCCTAGCAGTGTCTAAGAATGCCAATCCAGCCAAGTGACCTTCCTTCTGGGCGACCTGTAACTCTATCAATAAATCACTCAATTCTCTAAGTCTTTGATAACCCTTGGGCCCTATCTTAGGGAAATCATCAATTCTTTTGAATAAAGCATTCTCTATTACTTCTACGGACCCATAGCATTCGTCAAGTCTTTCCCACACTTTACGTACACCTATGTGTGGGTATTCTATGTTAATGTCTCTTAGTTTTTTAGCATGCTCGACCGATTCAGTTCCAAGCCACTTTACCAGGAGATCTAACTCCTCACTACTAGAAAGGTCCAGTCCCTGAATGGCGTTCTGGAACGAAGCTCGCCACGACCTGTAGTTTTCGGCTTTGTCAGTGAACTTTACAAGTCCTTTTGTTACCAGTTCTTGGCGGGCAAAGAACTTTGCCAAGTCTATGGTGGCTTGATCAGTGTTGGTACGAGCCGGTATGTTATAGCCATGTCTAGTGTGTGGTGCATCACCATACCTGTGAGACGCTCTTGGCTTCGGACAGTCTGCATAGTACCTTTCTGGTGAAGAAGATGTCTCTTTAAGGTGAGGTGGGAGCTGTACCTTCTTCTCAGTGGAATGGTAGCTGTGGTCGACTCCTCTTTGTTGGACGTCTTCTTGTTTGTAGTAGTGAAGTTGGGGGTTGGATCGATGATAATCGGCGTAGGCTGATCGTTGTAGTCTATCTAGGGTGTTGTCCATGTTGGAGTGACGATGAACGTACTCTGCGACGCGCTGAGCTGGATCTTGCTGCTCTAGATCTGTTCCAAGAACGTTGCTGCGTCCCTCATAATCAGGATCCTTCATGGCTTCCAAGTACTCTGCCTTAGCTATTGCAGCTGCTGCCTCTTTGTCTACCATAAGTCTTTCTAGAGACACTTGCAGGCGCACACCTTCTGCTTCTTGCTCTGCCCGCAAACGTGCATTTTCTGCTTCATGCTCTGCCCGCAAACGTGCATTTTCTGCTTCATGCTCTGCTTGTCTCAGCTTTAGATGCATTTCTTTCTCGGCGAAGGAAGACCTCGCTTTGGCTGCTTCAGCTTCAGCACGAGCGACAGCAGCCAGCTCTGCTAATGATGACCTGCTAGAGCTTGCTCATGACCTCGTCTTGAGTGAGGATGTGCTGTTTCGAGACATTGTGCACGTAGCTGCGTACTGCTGAGTGTTTTGGCGGGAAACTGAGTCTATGTGCGGTAAGCTTCCGCGTGGCGGGAATGATGTAGCTCCTCTTGGCGGGCTGCAGTATAGTCCTGCGGCTGTATGGCAGCTGCTCTGATACCCGAATGCGGAGCAGTGTGGGTGTTAGCGGTTCCGTACAGTCTGATCAACTACAGCCTGCGACCGGCTATCAGTTTCACTGAAGGCAGCTAATCTGTTCTTACTTTACAATCACCGCCTGCGACTGGCGGTCTTGTTTTTCACTGTTCTATCTTCCTCCACGTAGGATGCTGTGTGGATTCCAACATACGGCTAAACCTTCATCCACATCCCAGTAAACAGACTGTGTTGATGCTTAAGTCTTATTTATTAGGGTGATGATAACCAAAACTATAACGTTGAACAACAATGGTGGACAGTATTCATAGTAGATGATCGAATCGTGAATGATGTTGATGTACAAGGTGGATGTTCAGTGAATAATCATAGTAGATGACTGGTGAAAAACTGTAAAGAATAACAGCATTTCAGTATATGCACATACAGGGTGCAATCACATAAATAACTGGGATATTACAGCAGAAATTATACAGAGTGCATTACACAGTAATTCTAACAGCACTGCCCTATTCTATACAAAGATGCATCTATCTACATGCAGAGTACACCTGAACCTAACTGCAAGCTGCAAAGCACATCTGCCTAACTATGTCAGACTATAGGAGCTGCATAAGGCTTAAATACTAACACAAACATAAGATGCATTAAACATTTATAAACGTACCGAGATCCGTTAGGACAGGGGTAAGGAAGTAAGCGAGACAGGAGCACGTGTGCCTCTGTTCAGATCTGAGGAAAAATGGCTACTGAAGCTTGTCTTCACAAGAAGAATGTGGGCGGAACTAACCCATAAGACATTGCTCTTAGGAGGGAAAGGTTGGTAAACAACATGAAAAGTAGGCAACTGATGACCTCCAGTGGCCACAACTTGAATAACAAGATAATTAACTTTCTGCACATTAAGATGGGCAGAATAATACTGTTGTGGAGAAGTGTAAAGCCAGATTTGGATACAAAATTATTTCCAAAACTTTAAACATCCCAGGGAGCACTGTGCAAGCGATCATATTGAAATGGGAGGAGTATCATACCACTGCAAATCTACCAAGACCCGGTCGTCCCGCTATACTTCATCTCAAACAAGGAGAAGACTGATCAGAGATGCATCCAAGAGGCCCATGATCACTCTGGATGAACTGCAGAGATCTACAGCTGAGGTGGGACAGTCTGTCCATAGGACAACAATCAGTCGTACACTGCACAAATCTGGCCTTCATGGAAGAGTTACAAGAAGAAAGCCATTTCTCAAAGATATCCATAAAAAGTGTTGTTTAAAGTTTGCAACAAGCCACCTGGGAGACACACCAAACATGTGGAAGAAGGTGCTCTGGTCAGATGAAACCAAAATCAAACTTTTTGGCAACAATACCAAACGATATGTTTGGCATAAAGGCAACACAGCTCATCACCCTGAACACACCATCCCCACTGTCAAACATGGTGGTGGCAGCATCATGGTTTGGGCCTTCTTTTCTTCAGCAGGGACAGGGAAGATGGTTAAAATTGATGGGAAGATGGATGGAGCCAAATATAGGACCATTCTTGAAGAAAACCTGTTTGAGTCTGCAAAAGACCAGAGACTGGGACGGAGATTTGTCTTACAACAAGACAATGATCCCAAGCATAAAGCAAAATCTACAACGGAATGGTTGACAAATAAACATATCCAGGTGTTAGAATGGCTAAGTCAAAGTCCAGACCTCAATCCAATCGAGAGTCTGTGGAAAGAGCTGAAAACTGCTGTTCACAAACGATCTCCATCAAACCTCACTGAGCTCGAGCTGTTTGCCAAGGAAGAATGGGCAAGAATTTCAGTCTCTCGATGTACAAAACTGATAGACACATACCCCAAGCAACTTGCAGCAAAAGGTGGCGCAGCAAAGTATTAAGTTAAAGGGGCCGAATAATATTGCACACCCCACTTTTCAGTTTTTGAATTTCCACAAAAATTTAAAATAACCAATACATTTTGTTCAACTTCACAATTGTGTTCCACTTGTTGTTGATTCTTCACCAAAAATTTACACTTGGTATCTTTATGTTTGAATCGTGATATGTGGGAAAAGGTTGAAAGGTTTCTTGGAACCGAATACTTTCGCAAGGCACTGTATAAGGTACCGTATATACTCGAGTATAAGCCGAGATTTTCAGCCCAAATTTTTGGGCTGAAAGTGCCCCCCTCGGCTTATACTCGAGTCACGGTAGTGGTGGGGTCGGCGGGTGAGGGGGTGAGGGCGCTGAGGTATACTTACCTAGTCCCAGCTATCCTCGCGCTGTCCCTGCCTTCCTCCCCGTCTTCTGTGCTGCAGCGTCTTCCCCTCTTCAGCGGTCACGTGGGACCGCTCATTAGAGATATGAATAAGCGGCTCCACCTCCCATAGGGGCGGAGCCGCCTATTCATTTCTCTAATCAGCGGTGCCGGTGACCGCTGACAGGAAGATGCTGCAGCACAGAAGACGGGGAGGAAGGCAGGGACAGCGCGAGGATCGCCAGGACTAGGTGAGTATGTTATATTCACCTGTCCGCGTTCCAGCCCCCGGGCGTCGCTCCATCTTCCCGACGCCTCCATCTTCCCGGCGTCTGCGCTCTGACTGTTCAGGCAGAGGGCGCGATGACGCATATAGTGTGCGCGGCGCCCTCTGCCTGATCAGTCAGAGCAGAGATGCCGGGAAGATGGAGGCGCCGGGACCGGACGCTGGGAGCTGCAATCAAGGGAGGTGAGTATGTGTTTTTTTTTTTTTATTGCAGCAGCAGCAGCGGCAGCACAGATTTATGTGCAGCATCTATGGGGGCAGTATGAACGGCACACAGCACTATATGGGGGCAGTATGAACGGCACACAGCACTATATGGGGGCAGTATGAACGGCACACAGCACTATATGGGGCATCTGTGCAGCATCTATGGGGGCAGTATGAACGGCACACAGCACTATATGGGGCATCTGTGCAGCATCTATGGGGCAGTATGAACGGCACACAGCACTATATGGGGCATCTGTGCAGCATCTATGGGGCAATATGAACGGTGCAGAGCACTATATGGCACAGCTATGGGGAAATAATGATCTATTTTTATTTTTGAAATTCACCGGTAAATGCTACATTTCCACCCTAGGCTTATACTCGAGTCAATAAGTTTTCCCAGTTTTTTGTGGCAAAATTAGGGGGGTCGGCTTATACTCGGGTCGGCTTATACTCGAGTATATACGGTAATATGAATATATCATTAGGATAGGAAATGGTTATGGTTAGGATTAGCCCAGTGAGTGGGCACTAGTGCTGATAAGAAGGGGACACTCCCTGGTGAGAGGGATTCCAGTGTCAGCAAGTGAAATGTGGAAGAGAGTTCAAGTTCACGTGGGGTGGGTTGCTAGAGGCAGGGTAGTGGGCGGCCAAATGGAAATCCCTGAGGGACATTCCAACCATATTTGGAGCCTAGGGCTTGGGCCAAGTACCATGGAGTGGGCCTGGACTTTTGACATCATGAGGTAAGTAGAAATGTAGTTACATGGGAAGTGGGTGGCTGGTCGTTGAGGCTGATAGTCAGTGGGCTTGGGTGTAGTCCAGAATGAACATCTGGTAGAGCAGAAAAGAAGTTGTACTCAGGAGGAAGTCTTAATTGCTGTGCCCGATTCCACCTGTCACCATCTGAAGAACTTGGGCTGTTTAGTAAAAGTTTGTTTGTTGCAAAAAGCCTGATGTCCCATGCATTGTGTGCGGCGGCTCCTGAGGACGGAAGCCTATGGCCTACTAGTTACTGTGATGCGCCCCACACCCATCAGCACACTGGGACAGGGACACCCCTTGTCTGTAAAGTGCCAGAGCACAACCAGACAGCAGCTCAGTCGCAACCAACTCTCTCTCTCTGCAGTACTTTACAATGGAATGGCTGAGTAGAGCTGACTAGTTCACTAAACTTTACACCACAAAAGTAGGCATTAGCTATGACCGGAGTACATTTCTTACACTGATGAACGGCAGCTATAAGATGTACCAAATTCATTAAAGGGAATTTGTCTCCAGGTTTTTGCTACCTCATCTAAGAGCAGCATAATGTAGGAAAAAAGACCCTGATTCCAATGATGTATTACTTAGTTTACTGGGTGATAATCAATCTTGATAATCATGATAATCTATCTTGCTGATGAAATACTTATTGTATTGAAAAAACAGCACATAACCTAGTAAGTGACACATCCCTGAAATCAATGTCTAACGGTACCTTCACACTGAGCGACTTTAGAACGATAACGATAGCGATCCGTGATGTTGCAGCGTCCTGGATAGCTATATCGTTGTGTTTGACACGCAGCAGCGATCAGGATCCTGCTGTGACATCGTTGGTCGGAGCTAGAAGGCCAGAACTTTATTTCGTCGCTGGATCACCCGATGACATCGTCATGTCTTCACTGGTAACCAGGGTAAACATCGGGTTACTAAGTGCAGGGCCGCGCTTAGTAACCCGATGTTTACCCTGGTTACCAGTGTAAATGTTAAAAAAAAAAAAAACACTACCTACTTACATTCCGGTGTCTGTCGCGTCCCCCGGCGTTCTGCTTCCCTGCACTGTGTCAGCGCCGGCCAGCCGTAAAGCAGAGCACAGCGGTGACGTCACCGCTCTGCTTTACGGCCGGCGCTTACACAGTGCAGGGAAGCTGACGGCGAGGGACGCGACAGACACGGGAATGTAGTATGTAGTGTTTTTTTTTTTACATTTACACTGGTAACCAGGATAAACATCGGGTTACTAAGCGCGGCCCTGCGCTTAGTAATCCGATGTTTACCCTGGTTACCCGGGGACTTCGGCATCGTTGGTCGCTGGAGAGCTGTCTGTGTGACAGCTCTCCAGCGACCACACAACGACAAATCAGCGACGCTGCAGCGATCGGCATCGTTGTCTATATCGCTGCAGCGTCACTTAATGTGACGGTACCTTTAGTCCCTACCTCATGCTACCCTCAGATTGTAAAGTAAAATACTGCTGACAAATTCCTTTTAAGGTGTGCATCTTACTCCAGCAGACACTTTATCAAGACTGGTATATAAAATGACGGTGTTGATGAGTCGTTGCCTGTGTGCACAGAGATATTCCTCCATATACTGTACAGGGAGTCTTATCGAAGATGGCTTATCTTCTTGAAGAAAGCCTTGTTATGTCTTCATGCAAACCAGAGCTGTAAAAGTGTCAGATCAACTCAAGATCAGTACAAAAAAAAGCAAAGTATTTACAAATCATATTACGTAGTATGTGGATACCATCTAGTTATGAAATATCTGGTTGCCTATTGTAATATTAAGTGAATCAAATTTTGAAACAGTGCAACTGCCCCCAGTTTCAGTTTCCCAATACTAATAAATTGAGTGTCTCCTTGCCTGTCAATGTCAATTAAAGTATTATTTGAGGTTAAGGGTTAACTAGCAAATTCTACAAGGATCATCCATATAAAAAATATATAAATTGTGTGATTATCTTTAAACAGTTTATATCTAGCGTTCCCGACTTTTTTAGTAAATGCTGTCTATGTTTATTATTCTGCTTTAGTTTCAGTGTTTACATCCGTCTTCTAAATTCATGCTTTGCTCTTTGGAAACCTGCAGAGGGGTAGCATGGCGTGCACGGCAGTCAATAAAATAGAGATCCCTGAGGCTGTTAAATGAAACATTTTGCAGACATATACACTGGCATTATTTTGACTGCCAGTGCTGGGTTGCTCTGCACGGATAAGGTGATCAGTTAAAATGTTTGCTATGCCTGATTTTCTCTGGCAGACACCCCCTGCAGTAATTTCCTTAGGAAGTGAGCTCACTCTACCGTCTCCACCATTGACAAGTTTCCATACAGGTTGTGTTCTATCATGTAAAAAAATGTGTTTTTTTAAAATGTTTCTTTCTTGCCTAGTCTTACACCGAGAATTTTTGTTAAACATTTTCATAAATTCTTGATAGCAAAGCATAAAATATAACAGTCGGAAACCTTAAAATTATCTATTTTTCTGTTAGCCAGTTAAAGAAAACGTGCAATACGTGTGGTCCTGTATGAGTTTTTGACGCTGCATATTTTCACAGCGCAAAAAGTCCAGCATCTTACAGCTCCAGCAAAGTGAATGGGTTTATAGAGATCTCATGCCCGCTGTGATTTTATGCCAGGTAAACTGCGGTGTGTGCTTGAATACCGCAACACGTCAATTTCTCTTGTGGGTGCGTTGAGTTTTATGTGTGAATTTTCCTCATTCAATTGCTTCAGTTGAGAAAAAGCTGCAGGTAAAAAAGCCACATACCAAGAAGTATAAAAAACAAAGCAGCCTTATTTAACCCCTTCACCCCAAAGCCTGTTTTCACCTAAGTGACAGGGCCAATTTTTACAATTCTGACCACTGTCACTTTATGAGGTCATAACTCTGAAACGCTTCAACGGATCCTGGTGATTCTGACACTGTTTTCTCGTGACATATTGTACTTCATGATAGTGGTAAAACTTCTTCGATATGACTTGCATTTATTTGTGAAAAAAACAAAAATTTGTCGGAAATTATGAAAATTTAGCAATTTTCAAACTCTTAGTTTTTATGCCCTTAAATTAGAGAGTTATATCCCATAATAAAGTTAATAAACAACATTTCCCACATGTCTGCTTTACATCAGCACAATTTTGGAAACATAATTTTTTTTTGTTAGGACGTTATAAGGGTTAAAAGTTGACCACCAATTTCTCATTTTTGCAACAAAATTTGCAAAACCATTTTTTTACGGACCACCTCACACTTGAAGTGACTTTGAGGGGTCTATATGACAGAAAATGCCCAAAAGTGACACCATTCTAAAAACTGCACCCCTCAAGGTACTCAAAACCACATTCAAAAAGTTTATTAACCCTTCAGGTGCTTCACAGGAATTTTTTGAATGTTTAAAAAAATTGAACATTTAACTTTTTTTTCACAAAATTTTTACTTCAGGTCCAATTTGTTTCATTTTACCAAGGGTAACAGGAGAAATTGGACCAAAAAAGTCGTTGTACAATTTGTCCTGAGTACGCCGATACCCCATATGTGGGGGTAAACCACTGTTTGGGCACATGGCAGAGCTCGGAAGGGAAGGAGCGCCATTTGACTTTTCAATGCAAGATTTGCTGGAATTGAGATCGGAGCCCATGTCACGATTGGAGAGCCCCTGATGTGCCTAAACAGTGGAAACCCCCACAAGTGACACCATTTTGGAAAGTAGACCCTCTAAGGAACTAATCTAGATGTGTGGTGAGCACTTTGAACCTCCAAGTGCTTCACAGAAGTTTATAATGTAGAGCCGTAAAAAAATTTTTATATTAATTTTCACAAAAAATGATCTTTCTGCCCCAAATTTTTTATTTTCCCAAGGGTAACAGGATAAATTGGACCCCAAAAGTTGTTGTGCAATTTGTCCTGAGTACGTTGATGCTTCATATATGGGGATAAACCACTGTTTGAGCGCATGGCAGAGCTCGGAAGGAGTGCCATTTGACTTTTCAATGCAAAATTGGCTGGAATTGAGATCGGACGCCATGTCGCATTTGGAGAGCCCCTGACGTGCCTTAACAGTGGAAACCCC
The DNA here is from genome assembly GCF_032444005.1 of Ranitomeya imitator. Classification (NCBI taxonomy): domain Eukaryota; kingdom Metazoa; phylum Chordata; class Amphibia; order Anura; family Dendrobatidae; genus Ranitomeya; species Ranitomeya imitator. The sequence goes on from NC_091282.1 coordinate 383,650,979, forward strand.
CCACAAGTGACCCCATTTTGGAAAGAAGACCCCCTAAGGAACTTATCTAGATGTGTGGTGAGCACTTTTAACCCCCAATTGTTTCACTAAAGTTTAGAATGTAGCATTGTGAAAATTAAAAAATCATTTTTTCTTTTCACAAAATGATGTTTTAGCCCGCAATTTTTTTTTCCCAAGGGTAACAGGAGAAATTGGACCACAAATGTTATTGTCCAATTTGTCCTGAGTACGCTGATACCCCACATGTGGGGGAACCACCGTTTGAGTGCATGGCAGAGCTCGGAAGGGAAGGAGCACCGTTTGAAATGCAGACTTAGATGGAATGGACTGCAGGTGTCATGTTGCATTTGCAGAGCCCCTGATGTACCTAAACAGTAGAAACCCACCACAAGTGACCCCATATTGGAAACTAGACCCCCCAAGGAACTTATCTAGATGTGTTGTGAGAGCTTTGAACCAACAAGTGTTTCACTACAGTTTATAACGCAGAGCCGTGAAAATAAAAAATATTTTTTTTTCCACGAAAATGATATTTTATCCCCTATGTTTTTATTTTCCCAAGGGTAACAGGACAAATTGGACCCCAAAAGTTGTTGTCCAACTTGTCCTGAGAACGCTGATACCCCATATGTTGGGGGGAACCACTGTTTGGGCACACAGGAGAACTCGGAAGGGAAGGAGCACTGTTTTACTTTTTCAAGCAGAATTGGCTGGAATTGAGATCGGACGCCATGTCGCTTTTGGAGAGCCTCTGATGTGCCTAAACAGTGGAAACCCCCAATTATAACTGAAACCCTAACCCCAACCCTAACCCTAGCCCTAACCCTAGCCCTAACCCTAGCCCTAACCCTAATCCCAACCCTAGCCCTAACCCTAGCCCTAATGGGAAAATGGAAATAAATACATTTTTTTACATTTTATTATTTTTCCCTAACTAAGGGGGTGATGAAGGGGGGTTTGATTTACTTTTATAGCGTTTTTTTGGCGGATTTTTATGAATGGCAGCCGTCGCACACTAAAAGACGCTTTTTATTGCAAAAAATAGTTTTTGCATCACCACATTTTGAAAGCTATAATTTATCCAAATTTTGGCCCACAGAGTCATATGAGGTCTTGTTTTTTGCGGGACGAGTTGACGTTTTTATTGGTACCATTTTCGGGCAGATGACATTTTTTGATCGCTTTTTATTCCGATTTTTGGGAGGCGGAATGAACAAAAACCAGCAATTCCTGAATTTCTTTTAGGGGGGGCGTTTATACCGTTCCACGTGTGGTAAAATGGATAAAGCAGTTTTATTCTTCAGGTCAGTACGATTACAGCGATACCTCATTTATGTAATTTTTTTTATGTTTTGGCTCTTTTACACAATAAAAACTATTTTATATAAAAAATTAATTGTTTTTGCATCGCATTATTCTGAGAGCTATAACTTTTTTATTTTTCTGCTGATGATGCTGTATGGCGGCTTTTTTTTTGCTGGACTAGATGACGTTTTCAGCGGTACCATGGTTATTTATATCCGTCGTTTTGATCGCGTGTTATTCCACTTTTTGTTCACCTGTATGATAATAAAGCAATGTTTTTTGCCTTGATTTTTTTTTTTTTTGCGGTGTTCACTGAAGGGGTTAACTAGTGGGATAGTTTTATAGAGCGGGTCGTTACGGACGCGGCGATACCAAATATGTGTACAATTATTGTTTTGGTTTTTTTTTTACATAAATAAATGGATTTATTGGGAAATGTTTTTTTTTTTTTTTATTTGGGGATTTTTTTTTTTTTACACATTCTATTTTTTTTTTTTGAACTTTCCACCATTGTCCCAGGGTGGGACATCTCTGTATTAGATCAGATCGTTGATCTGACACTGTGCATAGCACAGTGTCAGATCAACGATCTGACAGGCAGTTTAGCTGGCTTTCCAGCGCCTGCTCTCAGCAGGCGCCGGCTAGCCAGGTCACTTCATGACCCGGAAGGAGTCCGGCGGCCATCTTGGATCCGGGGACTCCTTCCGGGTCACCGGAGCAACGCGAACTCATTGCGTTGCTCCGGTGGGAGAGCGCAGGGAGCCCCCGTCCCTGCACGATCCCCCTCTATGCCGCTGTCACTACTGACAGCGGCATCAGAGGGGTTAAATGCCCGCGATCGGCGATAGCGCCGATCGTGGGCATTGCTGCGGGGTGTCAGCTGTCATATACAGCTGACACCCGCACCCGATCACCGCGGCGCTCAGCACGAGACCGCGGTGATCGGTGCGCCGTACTAGTACTGCTGCTGGCACAAATGCAGTGCCGGCAGCGCAGTACTAGTACGGCACATGGCGCGAAGGGGTTAAAACTTGACATACCAATAAGAGACAAAACCGCAGCATCAAAAAGAAGATAAAACACATGTAAAAAAGTGCAGTGAAAAAATAAACTGAATTTATCTAAATGTTGCAGAATATCTGTTACATCAAATACGCCAAAAATACTGATTGCTGAAACTTAGCCTAAACCTGCAATGTTAATGTACAGTGCTTGTTTGACCATGCAAATTTCTCAAATCTGATCTGTGTCCTCAGATCTCAATCTGTGGGTTCGCCGCCTCCAGCGCCCATTTTCCCGAAGCCCACCTTAGGGAAGTCAATGGGAAGTACGGGGACTCGGCTCATCGCTGACATTTTCTAACAGCCCAGGGCCTGCAGCATCGCAGCATCGGGACACCCCCTCCTCACAACCTATGGCACGCTGCATTGCCTCACTCCTGCCACAATGACCCTACCTACTATACATACATAGTAACATAGTAAGGCCGAAAAAAGACATTTGTCCATCCAGTTCAGCCTATATTCCATCATAATAAATCCCCAGATCTACGTCCTTCTACAGAACCTAATAATTGTATGATACAATATTGTTCTGCTCCAGGAAGACATCCAGGCCTCTCTTGAACCCCTCGACTGAGTTCGCCATCACCACCTCCTCAGGCAAGCAATTCCAGATTCTCGCTGCCCTAACAGTAAAGAATCCTCTTCTATGTTGGTGGAAAAACCTTCTCTCCTCCAGACGCAAAGAATGCCCCCTTGTGCCCTTCACCTTCCTTGGTATAAACAGATCCTCAGCGAGATATTTGTATTGTCCCCTTATATACTTATACATGGTTATTAGATCGCCCCTCAGTCGTCTTTTTTCTAGACTAAATAATCCTAATTTCGCTAATCTATCTGGGTATTGTAGTTCTCCCATCCCCTTTATTAATTTTGTTGCCCTCCTTTGTACTCTCTCTAGTTCCATTATATCCTTCATGAGCACCGGTGCCCAAAACTGGACACAGTACTCCATGTGCGGTCTAACTAGGGATTTGTACAGAGGCAGTATAATGCTCTCATCATGTGTATCCAGACCTCTTTTAATGCACCCCATGATCCTGTTTGCCTTGGCAGCTGCTGCCTGGCACTGGCTGCTCCAGGTAAGTTTATCATTAACTAGGATCCCCAAGTCCTTCTCCCTGTCAGATTTACCCAGTGGTTTCCCATTCAGTGTGTAATGGTGATATTGATTCCTTCTTCCCATGTGTATAACCTTACATTTATCATTGTTAAACCTCATCTGCCACCTTTCAGCCCAAGTTTCCAACTTATCCAGATCCATCTGTAGCAGAATACTATCTTCTCTTGTATTAACTGCTTTACATAGTTTTGTATCATCTGCAAATATCGATATTTTACTGTGTAAACCTTCTACCAGATCATTAATGAATATGTTGAAGAGAACAGGTCCCAATACCGACCCCTGCGGTACCCCACTGGTCACAGCGACCCAGTTAGAGACTATACCATTTATAACCACCCTCTGCTTTCTATCACTAAGCCAGTTACTAACCCATTTACACACATTTTCCCCCAGACCAAGCATTCTCATTTTGTGTACCAACCTCTTGTGCGGCACGGTATCAAACGCTTTGGAAAAATCGAGATATACCACGTCCAATGACTCACCGTGGTCCAGCCTATAGCTTACCTCTTCATAAAAACTGATTAGATTGGTTTGACAGGAGCGATTTCTCATAAACCCATGCTGATATGGAGTTAAACAGTTATTCTCATTGAGATAATCCAGAATAACATCCCTCAGAAACCCTTCAAATATTTTACCAACAATAGAGGTCAGACTTACTGGCCTATAATTTCCAGGTTCACTTTTAGAGCCCTTTTTGAATATTGGCACCACATTTGCTATGCGCCAATCCTGCGGAACAGACCCTGTCGCTATAGAGTCCCTAAAAATAAGAAATAATGGTTTATCTATTACATTACTTAGTTCCCTTAGTACTCGTGGGTGTATGCCATCCGGACCCGGAGATTTATCTATTTTAATCTTATTTAGCCGATTTCGCACCTCTTCTTGGGTTAGATTGGTGACCCTTAATATAGGGTTTTCATTGTTTCTTGGGATTTCACCTAGCATTTCATTTTCCACCGTGAATACCGTGGAGAAGAAGGTGTTTAATATGTTAGCTTTTTCCTCGTCATCTACAACCATTCTTTCCTCACTATTTTTTAAGGGGCCTACATTTTCAGTTTTTATTCTTTTACTATTGATATAGTTGAAGAACAGTTTGGGATTAGTTTTACTCTCCTTAGCAATGTGCTTCTCTGTTTCCTTTTTGGCAGCTTTAATTAGTTTTTTAGATAAAGTATTTTTCTCCCTATAGCTTTTTAGAGCTTCAATGGTGCCATCCTGCTTTAGTAGTGCAAATGCTTTCTTTTTACTGTTAATTGCCTGTCTTACTTCTTTGTTTAGCCACATTGGGTTTTTCCTATTTCTAGTCCTTTTATTCCCACAAGGTATAAACCGCTTACACTGCCTATTTAGGATGTTCTTAAACATTTCCCATTTATTATCTGTATTCTTATTTCTGAGGATATTGTCCCAGTCTACCAGATTAAGGGCATCTCTAAGCTGGTCAAACTTTGCCTTCCTAAAGTTCAGTGTTTTTGTGACTCCTTGACAAGTCCCCCTAGTGAAAGACAGGTGAAACTGTACAATATTGTGGTCGCTATTTCCTAGATGCCCAACCACCTGCAGATTTGTTATTCTGTCAGGTCTATTAGATAGTATTAGGTCTAAAAGTGCTGCTCCTCTGGTTGGATTCTGCACCAATTGTGAAAGATAATTTTTCTTGGTTATTAGCAGAAACCTGTTGCCTTTATGGGTTTCACAGGTTTCACTTTCCCAGTTAATATCCGTTAACTATGTAACTATGACCCCTTTTCACCGCAACTATCCCTCACAGTAAGCTACCTTATAATCGGACTATAAGATGCAGCACCATTTTGATAAAACATTTTTTTTTCTATTTTCCGTGGTGCCTCTTGTAGTCCGCAAAATACGGTATATGTATTTTTTTAATTTTTTTATTATATTTATTTTTAATGAGAGGAAAAAGGGCGTGATTTGAACTTTTATTTCTTTTTGGTTCTTTTCATTTTTTTTAAATGTATATGTTACTTTTCACTGTACTTCTTAGCCCCCTTTTTGTCTGTTCACTTGTGCTATATACTGTAATACCACATTATTGATGCATATACTAAAAATCATGGTCTCCATTGAAGCCTGGCTACAGGCAGGGATTTTAGAGAGCTCCATAATGACAAGCATGGAGATCTTCTACAGACCCCCTGCTGTTACAACAGCCCATTGACTACCCACAATCACGTCATGGACTTACTGATGTGTCCATAGAATAACGCAACACCCTGCTAGTGCGTTGTTAATGCCATTGTCATAGTTTGACAGCAGCATTTGACAGGTTAACAGTTGCGAGCAGAGCAGCACTTACACCTGCGACCGTTCATATTTGCGTTCAGGAGGGCTGCGGATGGCTGTGTACTTCCTCCATGAAGCTCCGCCTATGCTCCGCCTACTTCTGTACACAGAAGTACACAGCCATCCGCAGCCCTCCTGAAAGGAAATGTGAACGTAGCCTTAGAGGCAGGTATGTCAGAGCCAAAAAGTGTCAGCAAAGCTGGTCATAAACCGGCTCCACACACCCGCTTCCGACTTGTGCCATACATGTACGAGGATGTCGTGAAAGAGCTACAACAAATGGTCATACTACACAAAATTGTTATTAAATAACAGGTATACAGTATGTCTACGTCAGCATCAATGATATAAATGTCTTGGTTTTGTCATGATATTAAAAGGGTTAAAAATTTTGCAGCAATTTTTCATTTTTTTCACCAAAATTGCCAAAACCTACTTATCTAGAGACTACTTAACATTTAAAGTCAGTTTTAGGACTTACATGTGAGAAAACAAGATCACATTTTGAAAATTGCACCCTTTAAAGTATTCAAATGAGCATTCAGTTTTTTTTAACCTTTTAGTGATTTACAGAGACAAAAGTGGAGTAAAAAATGAAATTTTTTCCCCCACTAAAATGTTATTTTAGCCCTAAATTTATCATATCTACAGGAGTAACACCTGAAAATGGATCCCACAATCTGTTGCGCAATTTCTCCTGAGTACGCTAATACACCATAAGTTTGAGCATCTTGCAGGGCTTGGAAGGGAGGGAAGGAGCGCTATTTGACTTTTGGAGCACAATTTTGATTGGAATGGATTGTGGATGCCATGTGGCATTTCAAGAGTCCCTGACATGCCAAACAGCAGAAATCCAAAACAAAAGACCCCATTTTAGAAACTATATCCCTCAATTAATTAGTCCAGGGATATAGTAATTATTTTTGAGAAAATAATGTTTGCTCATACAGCGGGACTTAGAAGGAAAGGAGTACTATTTCACTTCTGTCTCGCAATTATGGCTGAAAAAGATCTCAGACGCCATGTCACATTTGAAGAGCCTCTGATGTGTCTTTATAGTAATAGACCACAAATATGTCATATACTGTAATTCTAAAAAAAAGAGATAAAGACAAAAGCACATCCAATAATCTACAGTGATGAAGTTCTCAGTACACACTTTGATCAAACTTTATCAACCCACTTGCTACTTCAAGGTGACCTTTTTTAAGTGAGTTCCTATTCTTGGAGCACAGCCAGATGGCCCGGCCCGCGTGGGACAGCATGTATTTTAATGCCACACAAAACAAATTTAAGAACAGACAAAGTCCTTCAATGCTAATTTTCACAATAAAAAGTAATTTTATTGGAATACATAATTTTAAAAAATATATAAAAAGTTGGAAACGCAACCTAGCCACACATGTGATGGAAAAAGCAAACACTGGACGTGAGGGTAAATCTGTAAACTGGATAAAATAATACAGGATAACATACATCCTGTGAAGAACCTACAGACAGTCTAAAGTACACATCTGGTAACTCTGTAACTATAGTCAAATGGTACATAGTACAATACATCCAATAGTGATCATAGTGATCATATAAATAATCTGAAGTAAGACATAGAGGTTAAATAAAGTGCATAGTGCATCGAAATTGAATTAGGTATAAAAATGCATAATATATAAAACAAAAAATCCTACACAGTGGGAAATGGATAAATCTATATATTAGCAAAATATTGTATAGTTTATATATTGAATATATCCGTTTTCATCTGAAGGCAAAGAGGTAGCAAGAGTAGTTATCATATAGTAAAATCATTTGACGTATAAAACCTTCAGAGGAAAACAGAGAAACAATGTGCACACCATAACTCCAGATAATCAAATAAACCAATGTCAATGCAGAGTAGAGGTACCAGGAGCAAGTATAAATAACCTGTCTGTAGTCACGTACCATTGTACCCCTTGACGCGCGTTTCGATGTTCTATCTTCTTCAGATGCACCCCATTATCACACGGGGAGAACATACAAACTCCTTGCAGATGTTGTCCTTGGTGGGATTAGAACCCAGGACTCCAGCGCTGCAATGCTATCCACTGAGCCACCGTGCTGCCCTATATTATATCCCTTGTATACAATGTCCCACTACCCCAAAAAAATCAGTGCCATACTTTGGCAGAAATGTAAATGTTATTATCATTGAATATTTTCAGCCAAGTCCCATTGTGCTTGAGAAAGAAGGCCTAAGTGCTCCAAAATGCCTTGCCATTGGGGACCCACCTTCTAGTGATACAGTAAATTGGATTAGTTTACACCACTGGATATTCCTTCTATTTTCATCCAGGAACGTGTGCACCCTTTGACGTCCATCATCCTCTTGGAATAGTGTCCTGCGTCTCTTATGTTAGTGGCTACAAAGCTTCCCCCTCTTAATAAAAAAACAAATGAATGTGTTCCCACGTTTATTATGGCTAATACAAAATTAATCCAGATCTTAAAATTTAATCTTCATCCTCTTCCTCCTCCTCATCCTGGTTGATCTGGAAGTATCTTAACTCATAGCTTTCCTCACTGTTGGCAACCACACGGAGCCAATAACGCAGGCTGTTCTTCTTCGGGTATTTCTTGTTCAGGTATTTCAAGTACCTCTTGGAAAACGGTACTTCTGAATTTACGGTGCTCTTGCTTTTGCTTCTCTCGATGGAGACAACGCCACCACCCAGGTTGCCAACCTTCCCATTCACTTTGATACGGTCGTGCAAAAAGTGCTCAAAGTTAGCAGCATCCATGATTCCATCTTCCACAGGATGTGTGCAGTCCAAGGTGAACTTCAGCAGCTGCTTCTTTTTCTTGCTGCCCTTTGTTGCAGGCTTTTTCACAGGAGCCATGGCGACCTAAGGAGGCTGAAAGCCTCTCTTCATCAATATCTGATGAAGAGATATTAGAGGCCCCCCTCTATCTGGGTTGGACCTTTTTCAGATAAAAAACAAATACTTTATTCTCCTTAAAGTCCCGACTGTCTCTGTTAAATTGTTTGTGCTTTCTATCTTTTATGTCTGCTTGGAATTTCTCAATATGTGTCTGTAGGATCATAGTAACATAGTAACATAGTAACATAGTTAGTAAGGCCGAAAAAAGACATTTGTCCATCCAGTTCAGCCTATATTCCATCATAATAAATCCCCAGATCTACGTCCTTCTACAGAACCTAATAATTGTATGATACAATATTGTTCTGCTCCAGGAAGACATCCAGGCCTCTCTTGAACCCCTCGACTGAGTTCACCATCACCACCTCCTCAGGCAAGCAATTCCAGATTCTCACTGCCCTAACAGTAAAGAATCCCCCTTGTGCCCGTCACCTTCCTTGGTATAAACAGATCCTCAGCGAGATATTTGTATTGTCCCCTTATATACTTATACATGGTTATTAGATCGCCCCTCAGTCGTCTTTTTTCTAGACTAAATAATCCTAATTTCGCTAATCTATCTGGGTATTGTAGTTCTCCCATCCCCTTTATTAATTTTGTTGCCCTCCTTTGTACTCTCTCTAGTTCCATTATATCCTTCCTGAGCACCGGTGCCCAAAACTGGACACAGTACTCCATGTGCGGTCTAACTAGGGATTTGTACAGAGGCAGTATAATGCTCTCATCATGTGTATCCAGACCTCTTTTAATGCACCCCATGATCCTGTTTGCCTTGGCAGCTGCTGCCTGGCACTGGCTGCTCCAGGTAAGTTTATCATTAACTAGGATCCCCAAGTCCTTCTCCCTGTCAGATTTACCCAGTGGTTTCCCATTCAGTGTGTAATGGTGATATTGATTCCTTCTTCCCATGTGTATAACCTTACATTTATCATTGTTAAACCTCATCTGCCACCTTTCAGCCCAAGTTTCCAACTCATCCAGATCCATCTGTAGCAGAATACTATCTTCTCTTGTATTAACTGCTTTACATAGTTTTGTATCATCTGCAAATATCGATATTTTACTGTGTAAACCTTCTACCAGATCATTAATGAATATGTTGAAGAGAACAGGTCCCAATACCGACCCCTGCGGTACCCCACTGGTCACAGCGACCCAGTTAGAGACTATACCATTTATAACCACCCTCTGCTTTCTATCACTAAGCCAGTTACTAACCCATTTACAAACATTTTCCCCCAGACCAAGCATTCTCATTTTGTGTACCAACCTCTTGTGCGGCACGGTATCAAACGCTTTGGAAAAATCGAGATATACCACGTCCAATGACTCACCGTGGTCCAGCCTATAGCTTACCTCTTCATAAAAACTGATTAGATTGGTTTGACAGGAGCGATTTCTCATAAACCCATGCTGATATGGAGTTAAACAGTTATTCTCATTGAGATAATCCAGAATAACATCCCTCAGAAACCCTTCAAATATTTTACCAACAATAGAGGTTAGACTTACTGGCCTATAATTTCCAGGTTCACTTTTAGAGCCCTTTTTGAATATTGGCACCACATTTGCTATGCGCCAGTCCTGCGGAACAGACCCTGTCGCTATAGAGTCCCTAAAAATAAGAAATAATGGTTTATCTATTACATTACTTAGTTCTATTAGTACTCGTGGGTGTATGCCATCCGGACCCGGAGATTTATCTATTTTGATCTTATTTAGCCGGGTTCGCACCTCTTCTTGGGTTAGATTGGTGACCCTTAATATAGGGTTTTCATTGTTTCTTGGGATTTCACCTAGCATTTCATTTTCCGCCGTGAATACCGTGGAGAAGAAGGTGTTTAATATGTTAGCTTTTTCCTCGTCATCTACAACCATTCTTTCCTCACTATTTTTTAAGGGGCCTACATTTTCAGTTTTTATTCTTTTACTATTGATATAGTTGAAGAACAGTTTGGGATTAGTTTTACTCTCCTTAGCAATGTGCTTCTCTGTTTCCTTTTTGGCAGCTTTAATTAGTTTTTTAGATAAAGTATTTTTCTCCCTATAGTTTTTTAGAGCTTCAATGGTGCCATCCTGCTTTAGTAGTGCAAATGCTTTCTTTTTACTGTTAATTGCCTGTCTTACTTCTTTGTTTAGCCACATTGGGTTTTTCCTATTTCTAGTCCTTTTATTCCCACAAGGTATAAACCGCTTATACTGCCTATTTAGGATGTTCTTAAACATTTCCCATTTATTATCTGTATTCTTATTTCTGAGGATATTGTCCCAGTCTACCAGATTAAGGGCATCTCTAAGCTGGTCAAACTTTGCCTTCCTAAAGTTCAGATCAATTCCGGTCTGCTGAAATCCGGATCACTTTTATGTTTATTGATATTATCAATCAACTCTGTAAGTTTCTTACTAGTCCTATCAAAAATATTTATTTCCACCAGCAGAAGAATCTGCATAAATCTAAATGAACTGTCAATAAGTTCGTTCTGCCACTTATATAGGAACTCAGGTGTTCTAGTCCTTTTTGCTGGAGAAACATATAATCTAAGTCCCTTGGGTACAATTCTGCTCTTAATATAATTTTCAAGGGACTGGACTTCCAACCAGGATCTAATGTTATCCCTATAGCACCCAGTTAGGTCCTGAAAAAGGTCCCTAAGATCTGGAATCCTAGTAGAATTACTCGAGGACGTGCCTTCATTGAACATATATTTGGCATCAAGTGCCCATGATTCCCTATTGATCGGCCCAGTGAGAAAGCCTGCCATCAATAAAAAATATTCACAGTAAATTTAGATTAGTTGGAAATATTAATCAAAAAGCTAGTTCACAGAAAAAAAAACAATATTTAAAAATTACCTTTTATTATTCATTTATATAATAGACTGGTGCATCATTTTTTGCCTAGTTTTATTTTTTTATTTTGTTTACGGTGTTCACTGTAGAGGTTAACTAGTGGATCTGTTTTAGGCTATGTGCACACGCTGCGGACTGGTGTGCGGATTTTTCCGCACTGATTTTGATAAATCCGCAGGGCAAAAACACTGCGTTTTTCCTGCTGATTTATCGCGCATTTTCTGTGGATTTTCCATGGTTTTTGTGCGGATTCTACTGCAGTTTTACACCTGCTGTTTTTTAATATGGAGCAGGTGTTAAACCGCTGTGGATTCTGCAGAAAGAATTGACATGCTGCGGAAAATAAACCGCAGCGTTTCCGTGCGTTTATTTCCGCAGCATGTGCACAGCGGTTTTTGTTTTCCATAGGTTAACATGGTACTGTACACCACATGGAAAACTGCTGCGGATCCGCAGCGTCAAAAATGCTGCGGATCCAAAGTAAAAAACGCAACGTGTGCACATACCCTTTTAGGTCGCGTTGTTCCAGATGTGGCAATATTAAATACTTTTTACTTTGTTTTGTTTGTTTGTTTTCATAAAAATATTTATTTATGGGTACATTATATCTACTATATAAAGCTGAATGTGTGTGTGTGTGTATGTGTGTGTGTATGTCCGGGATTGGCATCTGCACCGTCGCAGCTACAGCCACAAAACTTTGCACAGTCACACGTCTGGACCCCGAGAGCGTCATAGGCTATGTTGTGAGGCTAAATTTTAACCCCGCGCGTTCCAATTCACCAAACAATTTTGCCCCTATCTACATAATGGGGGAAAAAGTGAAAGGAAAAGTGTTGGAAGTGTCGCAGCTACAGCAACAAAATTTTGCACAGTCACACGTCTGGACCCCGAGAGCGTCATAGGCTACGTTGTGAGGTGAAATTTTAACCCCGCGATTTCCAATTCACCAAACAATTTTGCCCCTATCTACATAATGGGGAAAAAAGTGAAAGGAAAAGTGTTGGAGGCGTCGCAGCTACAGAAACAAAATTTTGCACAGTCACACGTCTGGACCCTGAGAGCGTCATAGGCTACGTTGTGAGGTGAAATTTTAACCCCGCGCTTTCCAATTCACCAAACCATTTTTCCCCTATCTACATAATGGGGAAAAAGTGAAATGAAAAGTGTTGGAGGCGTCGCAGCTACAGCCACAAAATTTTGCACAGTCACACGTCTGGACCCTGAGAGCGTCATAGGCTATGTTGTGAGGTGAAATTTTAACTCCGCGCTTTCCAATTCACCAAACTATTTTTCCCCTATCTACATAATGGGGAAAAAATGAAAGGAAAAGTGTTGGAAGCGTCGCAGCTACAGCAACAAAATTTTGCACAGTCACACGTCTGGACCCTGAGAGTGTCATAGGCTATGTTGTGAGGTGAAATTTTAACTCCGCGCTTTCCAATTCACCAAACTATTTTTCCCCTATCTACATAATGGGAAAAAAATGAAAGGAAAAGTGTTGGAGGCAAATTGACAGCTGCTAGATGTGAACAAGGGGGACTTAAAGAATGAGAGCGATGGCGCAAAAAAGTATATACCGTACAGTTGCTAAGGTGGGGCCCCGACATGAGATACTCACCACACACGGGGATATGAACACACACACAAAATGCGCCACACACTACCACGTGCTTGAACACATATACCACCCTCAGCACACATTTCACCACACATACACCAACCTCGCCACATAAAAGTCGAAACACAAAAGTCGCCGCTCAAAACTCGCCACGCGCAAAACTCGCCACATGCAAAAACTAGGCTCACGCAAAACTCGCCACAAGTGCAAAACTCACCTCATGGAAAATTCGCCACACGCAAAACTTGCACACGCGGAAAAATTGCCACATGCACAAAATTTGCAACACATGCAAAAGTTGCCTCACACAAAACTTGCACATACTCAAAAAGCACCACACATAAAACTCGCCACGCGCAAAACTCGCCATGCGCAAAACTTGCTGCACACAACTTGCTATACTAACCTGTCACATGCAACTCAACACACAAAAAGTTGCTACACGCATGTTGCCACACAAAACTCAACTCACAAAAGTCGCTACATGCATGTCGCCACACACAACTCAACACACACAACTTGACAAACGAAACTCGCCCTAAAACACACACACGTGTGGTATTATCCTTCAAAAATAAAAATCTGATTAATAAGCAGACAAACTACAAGAGCAACAAATGTACCATATAGGAAATACGGCAGCTGTCAGTCACATGACCTGTCTATTATGTGTATGTGCGCTAATATATACTGCCAGGGGGAGGGCTTCCTGTTGGCTGGGGATTTATCAGGCTGCCAATTTATCTTACAAATACTGAGGTAAAAATACTGAGCAAATAACGTGTGAATGAGGTCTAATACAGGAGATCACACAGGTATATACTATATACAGGGGAGATGACACACAGATATATACTATATACAGGAGAGATGACACACAGGTATATACTATATAGAGGAGGAGATGACATACAGGTACATACTATATACAGGAGGAGACGACATACAGGTATATACTATATACAGGAGGAGATGGCACACAGGTATATACTATATACAGGAGCAGATTACCTACAGGTATATACTATATACAGGAGGAGATGACATACAGGTATATGCTATATATAGAAGATGACATACAGGTATATACTATATACAGGAGGAGATGACACACAGATATATACTATATACAGGGGAGATAACACACATGTATATACTATATAAAGGAGGAGATGACATACAGGTACAGTGGGGCAAAAAAGTATTTAGTCAGTCAGCAATAGTGCAAGTTCCACCACTTAAAAAGATGAGAGGCGTCTGTAATTTACATCATAGGTAGACCTCAACTATGGGAGACAAACTGAGAAAAAAAAATCCAGAAAATCACATTGTCTGTTTTTTTTATCATTTTTTTTTTCATATTATGGTGGAAAATAAGTATTTGGTCAGAAACAAACAATCAAGATTTCTGGCTCTCACAGACCTGTAACTTCTTCTTTAAGAGTCTCCTCTTTCCTCCACTCATTACCTATAGTAATGGCACCTGTTTAAACTTGTTATCAGTATAAAAAGACACCTGTGCACACCCTCAAACAGTCTGACTCCAAACTCCACTATGGTGAAGACCAAAGAGCTGTCAAAGGACACCAGAAACAAAATTGTAGCCCTGCACCAGGCTGGGAAGACTGAATCTGCAATAGCCAACCAGCTTGGAGTGAAGAAATCAACAGTGGGAGCAATAATTAGAAAATGGAAGACATACAAGACCACTGATAATCTCCCTCGATCTGGGGCTCCACGCAAAATCCCACCCCTTGGGGTCAGAATGATCACAAGAACGGTGAGCAAAAATCCCAGAACCACGCGGGGGGACCTAGTGAATGAACTGCAAAGAGCTGGGACCAATGTAACAAGGCCTACCATAAGTAACACACTACGCCACCATGGACTCAGATCCTGCAGTGCCAGACGTGTCCCACTGCTTAAGCCAGTACATGTCCGGGCCCGTCTGAAGTTTGCTAGAGAGCATTTGGATGATCCAGAGGAGTTTTGGGAGAATGTCCTATGGTCTGATGAAACCAAACTGGAACTGTTTGGTAGAAACACAACTTGTCGTGTTTGGAGGAAAAAGAATACTGAGTTGCATCCATCAAACACCATACCTACTGTAAAGCATGGTGGTGGAAACATCATGCTTTGGGGCTGATTCTCTGCAAAGGGGCCAGGACGACTGATCCGGGTACATGAAAGAATGAATGGGGCCATGTATTGTGAGATTTTGAGTGCAAACCTCCTTCCATCAGCAAGGGCATTGAAGATGAAACGTGGCTGGGTCTTTCAACATGACAATGATCCCAAGCACACCGCCAGGGCAACGAAGGAGTGGCTTCGTAAGAAGCATTTCAAGGTCCTAGAGTGGCCTAGCCAGTCTCCAGATCTCAACCCTATAGAAAACCTTTGGAGGGAGTTGAAAGTCCGTGTTGCCAAGCGAAAAGCCAAAAACATCACTGCTCTAGAGGAGATCTGCATGGAGGAATGGGCCAACATACCAACAACAGTGTGTGGCAACCTTGTGAAGACTTACAGAAAACGTTTGACCTCTGTCATTGCCAACAAAGGATATATTACAAAGTATTGAGATGAAATTTTGTTTCTGACCAAATACTTATTTTCCACCATAATATGCAAATAAAATGTTAAAAAAACAGACAATGTGATTTTCTGGATTTTTTTTCTCAGTTTGTCTCCCATAGTTGAGGTCTACCTATGATGTAAATTACAGACGCCTCTCATCTTTTTAAGTGGTGGAACTTGCACTATTGCTGACTGACTAAATACTTTTTTGCCCCACTGTATATACTATATATAGAAGATGACATACAGGTATATACTATATATAGGAGGAGATGACATACAGGTATATACTATATATAGGAGGAGATGACATACAGGTATATACTATATACAGGGGAGATGACACACAGCAGGTATATACTATATACAGGGGAGATGACATACAGGTATATACAGGAGATGAAATACAGGTGTATACTATATATAAGGGAGATGACAAACATGTATATACTGAGGTGAAAATGAGAGGTGTGAGGTGAAAATGAAAAGGTGTGAGTGCAAAATGAGAGGAGTGAGGGAAAATAGTGTAGTGATCGGAAAATGACAGATGTGAGGTCGAAATAACAAGTGTTAGGGGGGAATGAGAGGAGTGAGGGAGAAAATGAGAGGGGTGAGGGAGAAAATAAGAGATGTGAGGGGGAAAATTAAAGATGTGATTGGGAAAATGAGAGGCGTGATGGGAAAATAAGAGAAGTGAGGTGCTATAACTAACCACAGATATTTACTATGCCCAGGCAACGCCGGGCTCTTCAGCTAGTATATATATATATATATATATATATATATACCATCCTGGTATGTGCTGCTCCCATCTTGCTCACCCATCCTGTCATGTGCTGCTCCATCCTGCGTCCCCATCCTGTCATGTGCTGCTCCATCCTGCGCCCCCATCCTGTCATGTGCTCCCATCCTGCGCCCCGTCTTGTCATGTGCTGCTCCCATCCTGCCCCCATCCTGTCATGTGGTGTTCCCATCGTGCGCAACCATTCTGTCATGTTCTGCTCCCATCATGTGCCCCCATTCTGTTGTAATGTGCTGCACCCATTCTGCCTGTTCCTGTTTCCATTCTGCCATATGTTGCTCCCATCTTTCTCTCTCCGGCTGTGCTGAGTGCGGCTGTGCTGTGCTGAGTGCGGCTGTGCTGAGTGAGGCTGTTCTGTGCTGAGTGAGGCTGTTCTGTGCTGAGTGCGGCTGTGCTGTGCTGAGTGCGGCTGTGCTGTGCTGAGTGCGGCTGTGCTGTGCTGAGTGCGGGCGAGTGCGGCTGTACTGCGTGAGTGTGGCTGTACTTACTGCCTGAGTGCGGCGCTGGCTATAATGGATACAGCACCCCTGCAGCCAGCACAGCGAGGGCTTACTCTGCCCACTCGCGTCACTGGTCACATGCTGGTGACATCATCGAAGGTCCTGGAGCTCCACTGGGCTCTACATCTACCGTGACCGAAGCTGCAGAGCACGGAGCCCCCATGGCTGCTATATTATGGGGGGGATAAGTAAGTTCGGCTGCGTCACTCACTCTTGTCCAGACTTGTGCGTCGCGCTTGCGCAGTCTATAAAGGCTTCGGACAGAGTGACGCTTCCACCGTTACATTATAAATATATATATAATGAAAAAAGGAACAGCATCAAAATATTACCTTAAAAAACGTGCAAAGCTTTCCAAACCAATGTTGTAGGTAGTTCAAATATAAAAAAGAAAAAGGAAAACAGCACAACAAAATGAAAAAAAGTGGACTTTAATCCCTGAACGGCGTGGCAACGTTTCGGATGTAATATCCTTTCTTAAGCAGGCGCGGTGCGTCACGCTTGCGCAGTCTATAAAGGCTTCGGACAGAGTGACGCTTCCACCGTTACATTATATATATATATATATATATAAAATGAAAAATTGGAACAGCATCAAATTACTACCTTACAAGGAATGCAGAGCTCTTCCGACCAGCAATCCAATGGTCAAAAAGTAATAAACTCAAAAAAAAAGGAAAAGCAGCACAAAATAGTTGAAAAAAAGTGGACTTTAATGCCTGAACGGCGTGTCAACGTTTCGGATATGTTATCCTTTGTCAAGCAATGAATACAAGAGTGAGACCACATTTTATATCCAACACATACATATCTCATTAGAAAATCATTAAATATAATAAATCAATAGTATTAAACAGTGTTATTGTGCATTATCAGTGTAACAGTGCAATTGTGCAAGTTACTCAGCCCATCAAACCACAGCTATTGACGGGTATTATGAATAACACTAGATTGTGGCCCGATTCTAACGCATCGGGTATTCTAGAATATGCATGTCCCCGTAGTATATGAACAATGATGATTCCAGAATTCGCGGCAGACTGTGCCCGTCGCTGATTGGTCGAGGCAACCTTTATGACATCATCGTCGCCATGGCAACCATTACGACATCATCATCGCTGTGCCCGTTGCTGATTGGTCGAGGCCTGGCGGCCTCGACCAATCAGAGACGCGGGATGTCTACGTCCTTTATGACATCATCGTCGCTGTGCCCGTTGATGATTGGTCGAGGCCTGGCGGCCTCGACCAATCAGAGACGCGGGATTTCTACGTCGATGCTGTGCCGGTCTCTGATTGGTCGAGGCCTGGCGGCCTCGACCAATCAGAGAGCAAGGATTTCCAGGACAGACAGACAGAAAGACAGACAGACAGACAGACAGACGGAAAAACCCTTAGATAATTATATATATAGACTAGATTGTGGCCCGATTCTAACGCATCGGGTATTCTAGAATATGCATGTCCCCGTAGTATATGGACAATGATGATTCCAGAATTCGCGGCAGACTGTGCCCGTCGCTGATTGGTCGAGGCAACCTTTATGACATCATCATCGCCATGGCAACCATTATGACTTCTACGTCGATACTGTGCCCGTCGCTGAATCAGAAACGTGGGATTTCTACGTCCTTTATGACATCATCGTCGCTGTGCCCGTTGCTGATTGGTCGAGGCCTAGCGGCCTCGACCAATCAGAGACGCGGGATTTCTACGTCGATGCTGTGCCCGTCGCTGATTGGTCGAGGCCACCAACGCATCGGGTATTCTAGAATATGCATGTCCCCGTAGTATATGGACAATGATGATTCCAGAATTCGCGGCAGATTGTGCCCGTCGCTGATTGGTCGAGGCAACCTTCATGACATCATCGTCGCCATGGCAACCATTATGACATCATCGTCCCTGTGCCCGTTGCTGATTGGTCGAGGGCTGGCGGCCTCGACCAATCAGACGCGGGATGTCTACGTCCTTTATGACATCATCGTCGCTGTGCTCGTTGCTGATTGGTTGGTTGCCTGGCGGCCTCGACCAATCAGAGACGCGGGATTTCTACGTCGATGCTGTGCCGGTCTCTGATTGGTCGAGGCCTGGCGGCCTCGACCAATCAGAGGGCCGGGATTTCCAGGACAGACAGACAGACAGACAGACAGACAGACAGACAGACGGAAAAACCCTTAGGCAATTATATATATACTAGATTGTGGCCCGATTCTAACGCATCGGGTATTCTAGAATATGCATGTCCCCGTAGTATATGGACAATGATGATTCCATAATTCGCGGCAGACTGTGCCCGTCGCTGATTGGTCGAGGCAACCTTTATGACATCATCGTCGCCATGGCAACCATTATGACATCATCG
Organism: Ranitomeya imitator; assembly: GCF_032444005.1. Lineage (NCBI taxonomy): Eukaryota > Metazoa > Chordata > Amphibia > Anura > Dendrobatidae > Ranitomeya > Ranitomeya imitator. Next base: position 383,670,414 of record NC_091282.1, read on the forward strand.
TCGCTGTGCCCGTTGCTGATTGGTCGAGGCCTGGCGGCCTCGACCAATCAGACGCAGGATGTCTACGTCCTTTATGACATCATCGTCGCTGTGCCCGTTGCTGATTGGTCGAGGCCTGGCGGCCTCGACCAATCAGAGACGCGGGATTTCTACGTCGATGCTGTGCCGGTCTCTGATTGGTCGAGGCCTTGCGGCCTCGACCAATCAGAGAGCAGGGATTTCCAGGACAGACAGACAGACAGACAGACAGACAGACAGACGGAAAAACCCTTAGGCAATTATATATATAGATACTGCGTGAAAATAATTAAAAATAGCTTAATGGCCAATTGTTATTAAAAACAAATCAGGTGTCCTTACTAACAATATTATAATCCAAGTACACTTACATACACAGCTCAGAAATGGCAGCCATGATCACAGCGTTCCCAAGTGCCTACTGCACATGTCCGTGACATCACAGTCAGGGACCCACAATGCTCTGCCCTGCAGCTGCTCAGAGCCTTCCGAGGACCATGGCGCCATGTTAGCTAGGGGCGGCTTTTCCCACACGGAGGACGGAACCACATAACTATTGCAATAGCAATATAAAAAATACAGTAGCGATCCTAGTAATCTCGAACTCTGCATTACTCAGGAATTACTGTACAGAATACTGTACAATATTTTTTTAGAAAAAATAAGTGGGATTGAGGTGTTTGGCGAAGTGGTTTTGGCATTGTTCGATGTCACTTCGCTATATACCTCGATTGACCACGCTCGGGGGCTCGCCGCAGTGAATAAAAAGTTACTAACTACCCACTATTCTAGCGAGGCCAGGGGTTTTGTAATACAGCTGTTGGAACTAGTGTTGACTAGAAACTATTTATTTGGAGACACTTTTTATTTGCAATTACGCGGGACCGCCATGGGTGTGAACACGGCACCCGTGTATGCAAATATAGTTATGAGTGTCATCGAGGAGGACTTCGTCTATGTGTCCCACCACTTCGGCCAAGTGGCCGCGTGGTGGAGATACATAGGCGATGTCTTCCTCATATTGATGGGTACAATAGAGTCCTTACTTAAATTTCATGACTATCTGAATACAATTGATGAAACAATTAAATTCACCCTTGTACACTCATGTACTAGCATACAATTTTTGGATGTTAATGTTCAAATTGAGAATGGTAAATTTACTACTCAATTGTTTACTAAAGCCACAGATAAAAATGATTTATTGCTTTTCAATAGTCAACACCCCAGAAAAACTAAAGATTCAATCCCGTACAGTCAGCTTTTGCGGGTCAAAAGAATTGAAAGTAATGAAGATTCTTTAAAAAAATCTATGGAAGGGACATGTAGGAAATTCTCTGAAAGAGGTTATCCAAAAAAATTGTTGCAAATACAGAAGAATAAGGTTGATATATTACCGAGAAAAGAATTACTACAGAAAAAACCTAAATGGAAAGAATTTGATCGTATTCCTTTTGTAACGTCGTATTGTGAGGAGAGTGGCAAAATTGCTGAAATTATATGCAAACATTGGTGAATGCTATATAAATGTTCTCCCGAAGTGAAGGAGTTCTCTAAACCACCAATTTTCTCATATAAACGTAGTCGAACTATTGCGTCTACTCTGGTGAAGTCCGATATAGGGTCATTCAAAAAACAGGGTCAGGCCACACTTACTGGCAACAGTAGGAAAGGTTGTTTTCCATGCTTGTCCTGTATTAACTGTAATTTGATGCTCAAGGGGTCTAATTTCTTTCATCCCATCACGAATGAGGAATATAGGATACAGCATTATTTGGCATGCGACTCAGAGTTTGTTGTATATTTACTTCAGTGTCCTTGCTCCTTATGGTATGTCGGTGAAACTACGTGTGATTTCAAGACTAGAATCAATCAACACCGACATACCATAAGGAAGAAACGTTTGGATCTATCAGTGTCTAAACATTTCACGGAGAAATGTCATACTGAAAAACAACTGCGCTTCCGTATTATTGATATGGTACCGGTTCAGAGAAGGGGAGGTGACCACATACGGTTACTTAAAAAGAAAGAGTTGGAATAGATAAAAAAACTCAATACTTTAAAACCTTATGGTCTTAATGTGGATTTCAAACTTAATTCAATTATGTAAATGTGATAGTGGTTATATTCTCTCCTAAGTGTATATTTTATATATATATTTTTTATGTTTTAAAAGAAACTTATGGAGTTTTTTGTCCTTTTTCAGGTGTCCTATCTTACATACCAAGATACTATATGGTGGCTACGACTTTGAACAATGGACGATGGATCCGTACTGATTACTCTATAATGTGAATTATTTTGCTTTCCTTTTTCCTTGATCTCTGCATCTCTCTTGATATTTTGATTATTTTTTTGGATATATAATTACAGAGATTAAAAGCTTGAATTTACATAGGAAACTCCCCTGCTTTGGTCATTTGGTTTTTTATGTTTCTCTAGGGATGTTGAAGATGTAGCCAAAGATTGGGTCATGTGTGTCATACTGTAGGGGTTTGGAGAAACGCGGGGGGTATCCGTCCCCAAAGGTCTCCGTTTCCTTACTCAGGGTCAGGATGCCCCACTTTAATAAGGGGGGCTTCCTGGACCTTGGTGACGTATTACAGACTTATGTCTGGGTCCCTTTAAATACGGCGGCACATCGAGTATGTTCCTGAGTAGAGAAGACTATTCTTATACATATGACCGTGTAAGGAGCAGTTTAACTTTGTACACACACGCCGATCCAGCGATGTCAGCGGGAGATCCAGCGACGAAATAAAGTTCTGGACTTTCCTCAGCGACCAACGATCTCCCAGCAGGGGGCTGATCGTTGGTCGCTGTCACACATAATGATTTCCTTAACGATATCGTTGCTACATCACAAAAAGCAACGATATCGTTAACGATATCGTTATGTGTGAAGGTACCTTTAGTCATTATATGTCTCACACTAATAATACCCTCTGCCATTTAAAATAAGCTCTAGAGGCAGATTTTTGAAGAGATTTCTGTCTGGGCCATAGATTTTAACAACTCATTTACATATATGCATGTTAAGAAAAATGTGATTTTCTCTGGAATAACACATTAGATCCAAGATATCAGGTTATCATTTTATTCAATCTCTAACCTACATGTCCATATAGACAGACAGCTTTGAAGGGTTGATCCTATGAATAGATTCCCTTTAAGAAAGTATACAATAATTAGCCCTAAGTATGGCTGTTTTTTATAACTTTAATTTGAAATAACATATATCTATTAGTGACTTTATAGTTTGTAATCTGCTCATCAAAAATTGGTAGAATTACAAACTATCACAGATGCTTTAGAATCATGAATTTCAGAAGCATTTTTCTGAAGTTAAAAATTGTAAGCCCACACACATTATCACCCTCACAAAATTCCTGAAGTATGTCAGTTTCCATTTGGACTTATGACTATCTCCTCAGGGTCTGCTACTGGGGGCGGTAAATTCCTGTTATGCTCTGCATTATGCAGCTAAACCATATCCACTGTCAAAAGAATAATGAGATAATGTATTTTCCTAATATATATTATTCAATCCTTTTAAAATATGTTTTTTACTCTCAGTTTTAATGTTCAGATATGAAGACAAACAAATCATTACTTGCTCATAAAAGAAAAATCTTTAACATTAAATAATTCAAAGCAACTAAAATAAAAAGAAAATGCTAATTTATTATGTTGCATTTCTTATATAGCGCTATCTTATTCCGCAGCGCTTTACAGACATTATCATCATTGTCCCCATTGGGGCTCAGAATCTAAATTTCCTATCAGTATGTCTTTGGAGTATGGGAGGAAACCAAAGAAAACCCACACAAAGATGGGGAGAACATACAATCTCCTTGCAGATATTGTCCTTAGTGGGATTTAATCCAGTACCCCTGTGCTGCAAAGCAACAGTGCTAACTATTAAGCCACCGTGCTAAAAATCAAAGTAAAATAAAAATTAAAACTGAAAGGGAATTTCTAAAATTATTTTTTTCATTTTTATTTTGTAGGACTGTGTGCAAAATTTGCTTATATTGGTAATATTTTACAAATTACATGTATTTTCTAATATTTAATTTAAAAAAATCTGTTTTTATGTGACAACTACTTTTTCGTCATTCGGTTCCATTATTACATCATTTGGGAGGAAAAAAATATAAGTAGATGCTTCTGTATGTATATTGTGGTAGACTCGCTCATTCGGCTGCTCACAGATGTAGACACAGGAACATTTGAATCTTCTGCTGGTTTATTTAAAAGTACAGCATGAACCAGTGCAAAGTTCATCAAAATAAATGTGGTCTTTCTGGCATAATGGGAAAACAAAAGATAATGTATAGCACAGTCCATGTGATTGCAGTGGTCCCTTTCAGGAACAACAACAGAGTTCATCTCAATTTAGCATAAACTAAGCTCTGCAGTTCTCGCATCCAGGCATACAGAACACTGAATGATTCAGAAGGATGACTATTTACCTTCTAAATCTCACCCTGGGGTGGAGATATAGTGAACAGCTTTCCACCCACTCTTTAGTTGTTTACAAACAAAACTAGCCCTTAAATGGTCAATTAACCCCTCTCAGCACTTAGTTTGCTGGTGTCATGTCGGACGCTATTCACACTAGGGTGTCCGACAGACAGCGCAGCGGTAATTCTGCATTTGTCCACTATGCGCTCAGTGGCGCCGGCTAAATTTTATCTAGGTTGTCCAGGGTTAATCTAGCTGGTACTCGGATTGGAGGCTGGGTCACGCTTACGGCCTTTAAATAGTTCTTCTGAACTTTAGGCGTCGCCGATTATAGCTTCTGTCTTGTACCTGGTGATCTCGGTTCGGAGTGGTGGTCTTGGAGTGCAAATATCATATCTGGTGGTGTATGATCCTTTGTCATATTTCTCCTTCCTATTTGTGTTTTGTTTTGCCCTGTGCACATTATAGTGTTTTCGTGAGTGTGTTTGCGGCGTGGTGCGTTTTTGGTTTTCCCTGTCTGTGCTTTCTGTAGGGGTTGGTGTGAGGAATTATCACTGGGTGGAGGGTGGAGGTTTCAGATTAGTACTGAAACAGGAGTTAGGGTCAGGCCTGGTGGCCCAGACAAGCACACCATCAGTGTAATCTCTGGGAGAGGGACAGACAGGGTTTCCCTAGTCTGAGGGATATCGCAGGGGCCCGGGTTATTAGCTTTGCCTACCTAGGCTCCCCGTGAGATTATAATCGGCCCATATTTTTGTATTCCATGGATCCCATGACTTCCATAACCTGCCAGTTGGAGGCGCTGTCCCTATAGGTCACTGAGTTGAAGGGGGCAGTTCAACAACAGGGTCTAGCAGTAGCTAATGTGCAAGCTGAATCTGCAGGTAGAGTTGCTGAGCCTAAGTTTCCTTTACCTGAAAGGTTTTCTGGGGAACGCAGTAAATTTGTTACTTTTCATGAATCTTGCAAACTTTATTTTCGTATGCGCCCGATCTCCTCAGGTAATGAGGCTCAGCGTGTGGGCCTGGTGTTGTCATTACTCAATGGGGACCCCCAAGCATGGGCGTTTTCGTTACCACCTGATTCAGCTGCATTTAACTCAGTGGAGAGTTTTTTGTTTGCTCTTGGACTCATTTATGATGATCCTGACAGAATGGCTCTAGCAGAATCTAAAATTCGCGCTATCCGCCAGGGGGAGCGTATGGCGGAGGATTACTGTTCTGAATTTCGCCGCTGGGCGGTTGACACACAATGGAATGATCCCGCGCTGCGGAGTCAGTTTATTCATGGGGTTTCAGGAAGGGTTAAAAAAGCCCTTCTGATGTACGAGGCTCCTGCTTCTCTAGAGTCCGCTATGAGTCTTGTTGTCCGCATTGATCGCCGTTTGCGTCAGGGGGAGCAAGAGACGCCGCCGTTGGGAGAGGGCGTAGGTACATGTGAGGTTGCTGCAGGTGAGCCCACGGAGCCTATGCAAATCGCAGGGGTGTCACATGTTAAACATCGAGTTCCTCTGCTCAGGAAGCAGGGAGCCTGTTTTTGCTTTGGTAAAACTGGTCATTATGTAAATAATTGTCCTCTGCTATCTAAGAAAAGTGCAACGGCGGAAAACTTCTAAGCTCAGAGGGTGTGGAGGAGGCCAATCTGAGCTTATGCATATCCTCCATGGTGGTGTCTCAATGCATGCTCCCTGCCAAAGATATGATCGCTGGCAGAGAGCTGCCAATCACTGTTTTTGTGGATAGTGGTTCTGCCACTAATCTCATTGATGAGGAGTTTGCGTGCACGGCCGGTTTCAGGATCGAAAAACTGCCTCATCCTATCCGGGTGGTTACCATCAATGCTGCTCCTCAACCACAGGGGGAGATTACGGAGTTTGTGGCTGAGGTGAAACTCCACGTTGGGGTTCTACATTTCGAGCAGGTTACATATAGGGTACTCAGGAATCTTCCTGCACAAATGGTTTTGGATTTTCCATGGTTATCTATGCACAACCCGGTGATTGACTCAAAAACTCAGGACATAATTCAGTGGAGCGAATTCTGCCAGGAGAATTGCCTGGCCACATGTGTGTCTGCTGTGACTCCTAGCATTCCTGAGTCACTGCTGGATTTCGCGGATGTGTTTTCAGAGAAGGGTTGCTCTGAATTGCCACCACATCGCCTCTATGACTGTACTATCAGGTTTAAACCAGGGGCTAAATTGCCAAAAGCAAGGATGTTTAACATCTCTGGTCCTGAGAGGCAAGCGTTAAAGGACTACATTGCTGAAAGTTTGAGCAAAGGGCACATCAGGCCTTGGTCCTCGCCGGTGGCAGCGGGGTTCTTCTTCGTTAAGAAGAAAGATGGCGGACTACGCCCATGTCTGGATTTCAGGGAGTTAAACCAGATTACGGTTCGTGACCCATACCTTATGCCACTGATACCTGATTTGTTCGACCAGGTGGCAAGTGCTAAGTGGTTTACCAAGCTTGACCTCAGGGGGGCATACAACCTCATAAGAGTCTGTCAAGGTGATGAGTGGAAGACGGCTTTTAATACTCCAGATGGTCATTTTGACAATTTAGTGATGCCATTTGGGTTGACAAATGCGCCTGCAGCATTTCAACATTTCATAAATGATGTGTTCTCGTATGTTTTGGGGAAATTCATTATTGCGTACCTTGATGACATTCTCATATATTCTTGCGGCCATGATACTCATTTAGAGCATGTCAGGCAGGTGTTACAGCTTCTCAGAGAGAATAAGCTTTATGCAAAACTTGAGAAATGTGTATTTTCGGTTCAGGAGTTGCCTTTCTTGGGTTATATTGTGTCCGCTTCTGGGTTTAAAATGGACGCCGCTAAGGTGCAAGAGGTGCTGCGTTGGGAAAGGCCTGATAACCTAAAAGCGCTTCAGCGGTTCCTTGGGTTTTCTATCCACTATAGGAAGTATATCAAAGATTTTTCTACCATTGCTAAACCGCTAACTGACATGACGAAAAAGGGTACCAATTTCTCCGTCTGGCCTGAGGCTGCTGTGCGCGCATTTGGATTTCTTAAGAACAGTTTTGCTTCGGCCCCCATTCTGGTGCAGCCGGACATATCGAAACCATTTACCGTGGAAGTCGATGCATCTGAGGTTGCTGTGGGGGCGGTGCTGTCACAAAGCTCATCCTTGAGCGAGTTGCGTCCTTGCGCCTATTTCTCCAAGAAACTGTCGCCCGCCGAACGTAACTACGATATCGGCAACAGGGAGTTGTTGGCTATCAAGTTAGCCTTTGAGGAATGGCGACACTTTTTGGAGGGGTTGGTTCACCAGGTTACTGTTTTTACCGACCATAAGAATTTGCTTTATTTGGAGTCTGCCAAGCATCTGTCCTCCAGACAGGCTTTCTGGGCATTGTTTTTCTCGCGGTTCAACTTTTTTGCTACTTACCAACCTGGGTCTAAGAACACTAAACTGGATGCTTTGTCCAGGTGTTTTCCGGAGGGAGAACCTCGGGAAGAACCCGTACCCATCCTCCAAAAGGGTGTAGTGGTCTCGGCTCTCACGCCCGAGGTTGAGGCTGAGATTGCCGAGGCTCAGGAGAAGGTACCACCTGAGCTTCCCATTAACAAATCTTTTGTACCACTTCATCTTCGCCTAAAGGTATTGGCGGAGCATCATGATGCTGTCCTGGCTGGCCACCCCGGGGTCAGAGGTACTTTGGAGTTGGTGTCACATCGGTTTTGGTGGCCCAAAATCCGACAGGACGTGGTCTCGTACGTGTCAGCATGCACCACGTGCGCTAGGGCTAAGATACCCCGCTCCCGTCCTGCTGGCACACTACTTCCTCTCGAGGTACCCAGTAGGCCGTGGACAGAGATCTCCATGGATTTTATCACAGACTTGCCCTCCTCAGCTGGGAACACGGTCATCTTGGTGATTGTTGATCGGTTCTCAAAGATGTCGCACTTTGTGTCCTTACCTTCGTTGCCTAATGCTAAGACTCTGGCTCAGGTATTTCTGCAGGAGGTGGTCAGACTTCATGGGGTCCCGTCTGACATCGTGTCTGATAGGGGTTCTCAGTTTGTGGCAAGATTTTGGAAAGCATTTTGCTCACGACTGGGGATCAAGTTGTCACATTCTTCGGCGTTTCATCCTCAGTCAAATGGTCAGACCGAGCGGATGAACCAAAATTTGGAGCAGTACTTACGCTGCTTTGTTTCTGACAACCAGGAGGAGTGGTCGACGTTCCTTCCTTTGGCTGAGTTTGCCATAAATAATCACCGCCAGGAATCTTCTGGGGAGCCTCCGTTTTTTTGTGTTTACGGGCACCATCCTCGATTATAGCTTCTGTCTTGTACCTGGTGATCTTTGTTCGGAGTGGTGGTCTTGGAGTGCAAATTGTTATGAAAGGCAATTCAGTACCACAATGGACATAGCGGTCAGAGCACATACAGTGATCTGACAATAACCCAAAATCATAGAACGAGCTCTGAGACGTAGGAACTCTGCAGACCGCAATCCCTAATCCTCTCCAAACAACACTAGAGGCAGCCGTGGATTGCGCCTAACTCTGCCTATGCAACTCGGCACAGCCTGAGAAACTAACTAGCCTGAAGATAGAAAATAAGCCTACCTTGCCTCAGAGAAATACCCCAAAGGAAAAGGCAGCCCCCCACATATAATGACTGTGAGTTAAGATGAAAAGACAAACGTAGAGATGAAATAGATTCAGCAAAGTGAGGCCCGACTTTCTTAACAGAGCGAGGACAGAAAAGGTAACTTTGCGGTCTACACAAAACCCTAAAGAAAACCACGCAAAGGGGGCAAAAAGACCCTCCGTACCGAACTAACGGCACGGAGGTACCCCCTTTGCGTCCCAGAGCTTCCAGCAAAAAATTAGACAAGCTGGACAGAAAAAATAGCAAACAAATAGCAAAGAAGAACTTAGCTATGCAGAGCAGCAGGCCACAGGAATGATCCAGGGAAAAGCAAGTCCAACACTGGAACATTGACAGGAAGCCAGGATCAAAGCATTAGGTGGAGTTAAGTAGAGAAGCACCTAACGACCTCACCAGATCACCTGAGGGAGGAAACTCAGAAGCCGCAGTACCACTTCCCTCCACCAACAGAAGCTCACAGAGAGAATCAGCCGAAGTACCACTTGTGACCACAGGAGGGAGCTCTGCCACAGAATTCACAACAGCAAATATCATATCTGGTGGTGTATGATCCTTTGTCATATTTCTCCTTCCTATTTGTGTTTTGTTTTGCCCTGTGCACATTATAGTGTTTTCGTGAGTGTGTTTGTGGCGTGGTGCGTTTTTGGGTTTCCCTGTCTGTGCTTTCTGTAGGGGTTGGTGTGAGGAATTATCACTGGGTGGAGGGTGGAGGTTTCAGATTAGTACTGAAACAGGAGTTAGGGTCAGGCCTGGCGGCCCAGACAAGCACACCATCAGTGTAATCTCTGGGAGAGGGACAGACACGGTTTCCCTAGTCTGTGGGATATCGCAGGGGCCCATGTTATTAGCTTTGCCTACCTAGGCTCCCCGTGACAGCTGGAGCATTTTCCCTAGGTTCATATCACTGAAGATAACCTCAGTGATACATATCTCCCATCCAGTACTTTACCAGTGACTTTGTTACATTATGTATAATCTTCCATACTGAATATCTACATTATGTAACAAATTTGATAACACAATGAAAAAAAAATGATATACTTTCCCAGTACAATTGATTGTTTTCCCACTTCTTTGCTTTTAAAATTAAAGAATCACTGCCATTAACTTTTTTTCCCTTAAACCTGTGCAAATATTAGTGTGGTGACAGTGTGTTAATGTGGTCCCTGAACGCTTCTATGTGCGGTATCCAGTGGCGTTCCAGTGCTTTTCTGATTCTCACATGGGTAACTACCCTTTTCATTTAAAATAACCTCTGGGACAGATTCTCATGCAGATCAGTTTCTGGCCCATACATCTAAACAGCTCATTTGCATATAAGAATATCGTGGATTTCTCTGGAATAACATATCGGATCCCAAATATCAGGTTATCATTTTATTCAGCTTCCTATGATCTACATGCCCATAAAGATGGCTTAGAATGGATGATTCTACTGACAGATTCCCTTTACAAAAGTGTACCACAAACTTTTAATCTACCCTGATTATAAGCTTTTCTTAGATGATATTCATCAACTGTAATCTATAGGGAAATCCACCAGCAAGTCATTCCTGCAGAACAACCCCACAGTAAATGAAGAACTACACAGTACCCATCTTATGTAATGAACTCATGTACGGCAGCACGGTGGCGCAGTGGTTAGCACTACAGCCTTGCAGCGCTGGGGTCCTGGGTTCTAATCCCACCCAGGACAACATCTGCAAAGAGTTTGTATGTTCTCTCCGTGTTTGCGTGGGTTTCCTCCGGGCACTCCGGTTTCCTCCCACATTCCAAAGACATACTGATAGGAATTCTAGATTGTGAGCCCAATCGGGGACAGTGATGATAATGTGTGCAAACTGTAAAGCGCTGCGGAATATGTTAGCGCTATATAAAAATAAAGATTATTATTATGTACTGGGGCTTCCAAAGTGAGGAGAAAAGTACTTTATATTTGCCTTATAGCATGATTGATGGAAGAGAGTCCTAAATTGAGATGTCTCTGCCCTAATATGGTCTCAGTCTATAAAAGGGTATTGGAGAATTGGAGTTGCAAACCTTATAATATTTTGCTGGCTGTTTTATTAACAGATAGGGTTACAAATACAGTGGTTATGTGAATGCACACCTAAACTAGCTTAATTGTCTTGTTAGGCACAATATACAGTCCATGCTCAAACCACAATACCCTTCCTGCTCAGCAGGTCTCATGGCCTGAACTAATTGCCACCTATATGCCTAAGACTAAGAGCCAATTAGTTCTGGTCAGGAGACCAACCGACTGGGTTAGATATTGCGATCCAAGCATGGAGATGTTTGAGCCTAGCATTATTATTTGTCACAGTTTATAACAGGATACACTATTAGAAATATTTTTGTATTGGGTCACCGCACAACTCTAATATTCAGATAATAAAACGTCAAATTTTTTATTCAATATATTTAAAATGTCAATACAAAAAAAGTGAATATAACACCAACACCAATACAAAAGGTAAAAAGTACAACGCACCTAGGTGGAGCTGCCTGACCCTGTATTCAGCCTGTCTCACCCTGCCTGACAGCGGAGGTTGGCACCCTATACCCTGCGCACTGTCGCCTCCACTTGTTGCCGGCTCACCCTGTCTGCCCTAAATGTCTCTATCAGGGGAAATGAAAAGTGAAAAGAATAGACAAAGGGTGAAAAGGTAGAGTAAAGAAGATTTGGAGTGTATATACTATTTGTAATCTATCCGGTTGGATGGTCTAGATAGACTGTTCTCCAATAGCTGAAAAAAGACTGTATGAATAGCTCTGCCCCTAGCTGATGAATCTGCAGAAGAGTATACCCTAGTGAGAGGAATACTGTCTTCAAGTGGATGATTGTAATCTGTTCCTCTCTTTATAAGGCTGCCGTCACACTAGCAGTATTTGGTCAGTATTTTACATCAGTATTGGTAAGCCAAAACCAGGAGTGGAACAATTAGAGGAAACGTATAATAGAAACATATGCACCACTTCTGTATTTATCACCCTCTCCTGGTTTTGGCTTACAAATACTGATGTAAAATACTGACCAAATACTGCTAGTGTGACGGCAGCCTAAGGAGTACAAAAATATGGATCTTGCAGAGATAAAAGAAGGGGTAGCTATGTGTATATCAGGGTCAGACACATACAAATCTAGTTAATGAAAGGAGCAAAGCAATGGAAAAAGTGAAATAATATAATCTGTGCTCTAAGAGAATAAATATTCCGAAATCACATGAAAAAAATAATTTTATACCATTAGCAACAAATTTAATAATCAATTAGTCCATTATTTCCTATAGCAAGGATATGCCACGGGTTAAGACAAGTGCTGAGCGGTCCAAAACTAATTTTGTGACACAGCACTAATCCACACATTTCATGTTCCAAAGTCCGCAGCACTCACAATAGAAATTGCTACAGGCCACAGTATGTGTTCTACAATCCGAGATACATCTGCTAACCAGTAGCAGACAATATGTTACATACTCCAGTGTTCACAACACTCAACGCGTTTCCCCTCCACTGAGGTTCATCAGGAGTAAGATAGTAAAATGGTAGCAAGGAGTACTTAGCTCATATTTCTTATGGTAGAGACCGATCAGGCCTGATAGCCAGAGACCCGCTGGAGTCAATCCTCCTTCAGATGTGATGCTTGGCATCCACCTCAGTGGAGGGGAAACGCGTGGCCTGTAGCAATTTCTATTGTGAGTGCTGCGGACTTTGGAACATGCAATGTGTGGATTAGTGCTGTGTCACAAAATTAGTTTTGGACCGCTCAGCACTTGTCTTAACCCGTGGCATATCCTTAGTTTTGGACCGCTCAGCACTTGTTTTAACCCGTGGCATATCTTTGCTATAGGAAATAATGGACTAATTGATTATTAAATTTGTTGCTAATGGTATAAAATTATTTTTTTCATGTGATTTCAAAATATTTATTCTCTTAGAGTGCAGATTATATTATATCTCTCTTTGCTTTGCTCTTTTCATTAACTAGATTTGTATGTGTCTAGTGACCATGATATGCAAATAGCTACCCCTCCTTTTATCTCTGCAGGATCCATATTTTTGTACTCCTTATAGAGATAGGAACAGATTACAATCATCCGCTTGAAGACAGTATTCCTCTCACTAGGGTATACACTTCTGCAGAGTCATCAGCTAGGGGCAGAGCTATTCATACAATAACAGTCTTTTTTCAGCTATTGGAGAATAGTCTATCTAGACCATCCAACTGGATAGATTACAAATAGTATATACACTCTAAATCTTCTTTACTCTATCTTTTCACCCTTTGTGTATTCTTTTCACTCCCCTGTCACAGATAGAGACATTTAGGGCAGACAGGGTGAGCCGCCGACGAGTGGGGGCGCCAGTGCGAAGGGTATAGGGTGCCAACCTCCGCTGTCAGGCAGGGTGAGACAGGCTGAATACAGGGTCAGGCAGCTCCACCTAGGTGCGTTGTACTTTTTACCTTTTGTATTGGTGTTGGTGTTATATTCACTTTTTTTGTATTGACGTTTTAAATATATTGAATTCAAAATTTGACATTTTATTATCTGAATATTAAAGTTGTGCGTTGACCTAGCCTAGCCTTATTTCAAAGCATATAATTCCTACATCAATTTTTACATTGTGTGCAGTCATCAGTGACAACACTGATGTATACTTATTGGAGATGACTGAATCTATTTGAGGCAAATCTAATTTAGCAAAAAAAAAAAGTTGAATTCACTAGAATCCATCCAAATTTGTGCGATTTGCTTTGGGGGAATCCATCAAAATGAATGCATTTTTGGTTGTTTATAGACGGCCTGAAGGAGTTAAAAAAATTATCATCACCTCTCTTCGGCCATCCACCAAAGAAGATCTCTGACTGAGTCTTCTATTTTCGTGTCTATCTTCCTTCTAGCAGGGTCTTTCATTCACCAGTCAAAGAACCCGCATCGCACATCAGTGATGAACATCAAGCCCAACGTGACCTCATGCAATGCGATGCTTATTAATAATGTTCCTCACTCCACATGTGACGATGTGGGGCCTAGGGAAGATCCGGTAGGAAAGACAGTAGAAAATAGAAGAGAAAAGAAAGAAGAGCAGATCAGACCACCAGGAACAAGGACAAGTACAAAGGGGATAAAGGAGAGTATAAGATTTTTTTTCTTTTTATCCCCTTCCCGGATGATTCAATTCACATCACAATTATCGAATTTCCACCTTGGATAAACTGAATCTGCCCATATCGAATTTCTAATCTCTCTGAATTAGTATTCATGATAGCTATTATCCATAGATATCCAAGATTTTATGGTTCAGTGTAAGATCCTAAAATAACATTTTAATCGTTATGAAGAATCCAGTCCTGAATTGGCCATTGCCAGTGTTCCGACATGCATGTGTTTTCTTCTTGTCTTCAGATAAGCATCCCTATCTGTAGATATAAAATAGAAATGCCAGCATGGTGCCATGACAGTAACACACAATATATGAATGCATTCATGAATGAAGGCACACATAATGAGGAATAAAATGGAGTAAGGAGATTAGTTAAAGGATTTGTTATGTCAAGATCATTTTATTCTAATAATAGGAAATGTTGCAAGCTTTTTCCGTGGTACAAACAGACTTCAAACAAAGCAGAACAAAGAGTCTCTGAAAGAGCTGACTGAAAAGAGTTGTGGAATTCAAATGAACAGTTTCTGAAAAGTATTCTGTCAGAGCCACCACTCATTTGACTTAACTGGAAGGCATTAATATGAGGCCACCCGGGTTTTATTGACCTTCTAACTACCCAAGGAGCTGAAAAGTGACTATGAAGCTTAAAACATAAACCTCTTTGGCTACCAGGTTTTATTTTGGGATAATCGTCTGACTGTAGTCCTCACAGTGATGTAGCTGATTCAATCTACTTTTTTCAAGGGTGGCCATTCTGTCATTTTAAGATCTACCGACCTCATGCAGATAGCCACAAATGGAAAAGCAACCATAATTACAAGGGTCTGCTCGACTAATCCATGGATAACAACTGTCAGTTAAAAGATAAATAAGCCGGGTGCAAGTATTTCCTGCAGACCGGGAGGCAGTAGTTTCATTAGCCTTTATTTTGGGAAATAAATGAAAATGAGACATCACAAAAGCTAGTGAATAAATTACAGGCTCTTAAAATAAAGGACGTCTTTGAAGTGTTGAAGCGGTTCCTTTTTAAGCAGCAGTTCTACCACCCGCAAGCAAGAGAATCAGAAGTTTTATTATATCACATATTCGTCCAGTAAAGTGTCCCACAAAAGCATGTCTGTCAGTCAGATATACAAATATAGCACTATACATTTTGGTTTATCTCTCTCTAATGGATTTGATATTACCCCATCTCAAGGTTTTCATCTAAGAATATTAGAATATTCTCATTGGCATGCATTGTATAAAGATATAGGGCTCGTGCTAGGTTTCTTGGACAAGTGCTATCTGTGGTTTTCACGGATAGCACCAGTACCTATGATATTCTATGGGCCTGTGCACATGTCCGATTTTGTTTCCTCAAACCAATTTGTCCACCGGAGAAATTTGAGTCATTTCCCATTTTGATTCCAGTGTCGGATCAAAATCGGCAATGCAAGTCTATGAGTCCTTGAAAGAAATCGAATATAATCCGAGTGCGGTCCGATTTTCATTGACTGATAGAACGGAGAAGGTGGAGAAATATTTTTTTCTCTCCCCATGTCCGAGAAAAACTGTTGTCACTGTTATCTAACTAGATGAAATGGAGATTACCGCCAAATTAATGGCATCAGCCCGTAGCATGTCAAAACAAAACTGTGTAATTAAAGAAAAAGAAACATGCCATAACACAGGGATCACCATAAGAATAACAATGCTTTATTGGTACAAAAAGAGCCACACAAAAAACCTTGAATTAAACATCAAAAATACATGACACAACAATCCACAATAGGGCAGCAACTTGCCTAACACTGACCCGCGCACTATCAAGATAGAATATAATACAACATATTACTACAGGGCAAATAGGAGCAGTTACAGAGGTGTTCTGCCCACATGATCAGGCATCCTATCTCCCTTTACGTTTCCCACCACCATAGGCTTGTTGGAGCTCATGAGCCACTTGTTTCTTGTTCTATTGGTAAGACTGGGCATTTTCTGACCAGCATTCTGATCGATAACGTGGCTTTTATGCAACTGTACAGTAGCCTACACTATATGTCTAGAGCTTTTCCCAATATGAACAACAAAGCTCTCGTTCATCAGACAGAGGCCAAAAGTGTGCTCTTTTGGCCTTCATCTTGCTGGTGTGACTTTATATATCGTTTGTTTTAGTGTAAGGAAAAGCACAGCAGACTGTTTGCTCCTATACAGAGGGCCACTGCACGCAAATATACTGGATATACCATGTGTAATACTTTTTTGGCTCCATATGACCATCTTGACTGTCACTGCTGCCAGGCACACGAGTGGGCACAAACGCAGTGTGTTCCTGGTCTTCCAATGTCACTTTTGGCCATTGACTTTGTCTGGTATTACAGCTTAGGCCCAACTGCACGTAAATCAGATGCAAGCTGGAGGGCTAAGCACAGTCCAAGGCAAAAAATGGTATTGTGTGTGGAATGAAAACAAACAAAGGGGTTGTCCACTATTGGGCAACACCTTTTTAATACCTTTGCTGTTACTACACAAAATAAAAACATTGAATACTTATCTCACACAACAGTGGGATACCTGCGATCTCCAAGCTGTTTTTTCCTGTGGACACACCGACATAAGTCCGCTCTGAAAGAAACAGCGAAGGCTGCAGTTGATCAGCGGCCACTTATTGGTTGCAGCTGTCAGGTGACATTATTTATGGTATTTTACAGCTTGTAAACACAGCTCGGAGATAAGAGGAACCTTCTTGTCTAAGAGGTAAGTAGATACACTTTTTATTTTGTACTGCACAGTGAACACATTAAAGTGAATCTGTCACCTCATTTTTCACATATAAGCTGCGGCCACCAGCATCAGGGGCTTATCTACAGCATTCTGTAATGCTGTAGAAAAGCCCCCAATGTAACCTGAAGATAAGAAAAACAAGTTAGATTATACTTACCCAGGGGCGGTCCGGTGCAGTCCGGGTCCGATGGGTGTCGCAGGTCCGGGTCCGGCTCCTCCCATCTACATACGATGTCCTCATCCTCCTTGCTTTGTGTTGTGGCTCCTGCGCAGGCGTACTCCTTTGACCTGTGGAGGGCAGTGTAAAATACTGCAGTGCGCAGGTGCCGGGCCTCTCTGAGCTTTCCCGGTGCCTGCGCACTACAGTACTTTACGTTGCCCTCATCAGGGCAGATAATTACGCCTGCGCAGGAGCCGCGACAGAAGCAAGAAAGAGGACGTCATCGGATGAAGATGGGAGGCGCCCATCGGACCCGAACCGAACCGGACCACCCGTGGGTGAGTATAATGTAACTTGTTTTTCTTATCTTTCAGGTTACATCGGGGGCTTATCTACAGCATTATAGAATGCTGTAGATAAGCCCCTAGTGGCGGTGGCCACCGCTTATATGCAAAGAATAAGGTGACAGATTTCCTTTAAGAAGGGGTTGGCCAATAGTGGATAACCCCTTTAATGCCAGCATACCCAATAAATTCATATAAATTATGTGTGACCATGATAGAACTCATAAGTGACTGGTTAAAACACACATAAGCAAACCGGATAAAATAGTAACAAAGTAATAGTGACAAGGAACATCATGAAACAAAACTTGCCTTGGTAAGCATTGAACATAATTTTTTTGCCCCACCTTCCCCTTCTTGATCTTATTTTGGACCAACCCCTAGTTTGCTAAAACCCCCAAAATATTCTTAAGGTCCTAGGTCTGCCAAAACAGTGCACACAAAGTGCACCTTTATCTGTAGCCAATGTCATAGCAGATGACATGCCACTGATGACATAATGCTATCACTCGCATTTTGATTTTCTTTCACAGTTTCTTTGTTGTTATTAAAGGGAATCTGTCAGCAAGGTTTTTGCTATGCAGTCTGAAGACAACAGGAGATCGGGGCTGAAACACAGATTTCAGTGATGTGTCACAAATTATTCTGTGTGCTGTTGTTTACTTATAACGAAGATTTTATCACCAGGAGATAATTAATGCCGGGACTACAGCTCAGGGGATTGCTAGACCGACCACGCCCCCTCCTTTGATAAGCAGCTCACTGTCAATAGACAATGTACTGTACATACAGAGCCTGGTGTGGACAGGGGCAGCTTTCTGAACTCTGCTACATCTAAACACTCTGATTGTGTCACAACTGCTGCACCCAGTAATCGAAGTGATACATCATTGGTTTCAGGGTCTCTAGTACTACATTATGTTGCTCTCAGATGAGGTAGCAAAAACCTGGTGAAAGGTTCCCTTTACTAAAAAAAACGGTGTGTGCAATGCAGAAGCTGCAATAAAAGGGGTTTTTCTATCCTCACAGTGTCTTTTTTTAGGATACTTGCTTTATCATTTCAAAAGTGTAGCATTTGAAAGTTTGCAACATACTCTAAAATTTACAGTTTTTTTTTCAGATGCATGTAAACGCCTATCTAATTGTGTTTTACAAAAAGAGCTTTCGTGGGGAATCGAAACAAAAGTTGTGCAAAAAAAAATTCACTATGAACTTGACCTTAGATGCCAAACATGCCTCAGAAACAAAGTTGTAGCTTGGCAAACGATACAGATTTAATGTCTGTATGCAATCAGTTATGTTTTTTGCCAGTCTCTTTTCCAGAAACTGAAATCTGCCTATAGATAAAGCTTCTTAATGTATAATCTCCAGCTGAAGGAACCACATTGCTTTTTTTATGTGAAAAAGTTCTCCAGCGTGGTCCGTAAATAAAACAGGAAATACACAACAAAACAAATGAGAAGGGAATGGGTGGAAACCGGAGTCAACGTCTGTGACCAAACTGGTAGAAACCGCCTAGAGGAAAAGGGATTTACATACAGAAAAGATAAACGAAAACCATCATTAACACCTAAACAGAAAAAAACAAGGTTACAATGGGCTAAGGAAAAGCAATCGTGGACTGTGGATGACTGGATGAAAGTCATATTCAGTGATGAATCGCAAATCTACATTGGGCAAGGTGATGATGCTGGAACTTTTGTTTGGCGCCGTTCCAATGAGATTTATAAAGAGGACTGCCTGAAGAGAACAAGGAAATTTCCACAGTCGTTGATGATATGGGGCTGCATGTCAGGTAAAGGCACTGGGGAGATGGCTGTCTGTTGTGAATTCTGTTGTCGGGCTCCCTTCTGTGGTCATGAATGGTAATTCGGCTGGTTCTGTCCATGGACTTCCTCTGGTGGGTGTTTCTGAGTTTCCTTCCACAGGTGACGAGGTTAATTCATTAGCTGGCTGCTCTATTTAACTCCACTTAGATCTTTGCTCCATGCCACCTGTCAATGTTCCAGTATTGGTCTTGTTCACTCCTGGATCGTTCTTGTGACCTGTCTTCCCAGCAGAAGCTAAGTTCCTGCTTGTATTTTCTTTGGTTTGCTATTTTTCTGTCCAGCTTGCTATTTTTATTGTTGTCTTGCTTGCTGGAAGCTCTGGGACGCAGAGGGAGCGCCTCTGCACCGTGAGTCGGTGCGGAGGGTCTTTTTGCACCCTCTGCGTGGTCTTTTTGTAGGTTTTTGTGCTGACCGCAAAGCTACCTTTCCTATCCTCAGTCTGTTCAGTAAGTTGGGCCTCACTTTGCTAAATCTATTTCATCTCTGTGTTTGTATTTTCATCTTTTCTCACAGTCATTATATGTGGGGGGCTGCCTTTTCCTTTGGGGAATTACTCTGAGGCAAGGTAGGCTTTATTTTTCTATCTTCAGGGCTAGCTAGTTCCTTAGGCTGTGCCGAGTTGCATAGGGAGCGTTAGGCGCAATCCACGGCTATTTCTAGTGTGTTTGATAGGATTAGGGATTGCGGTCAGCAGAGTTCCCACGTCCCAGAGCTCGTCCTTTATTATCAGTAACTATCAGGTCATTCCGTGTGCTCTTAACCACCAGGTCCATTATTGTCCTGACCACCAGGTCATAACAGTACAGGTGGCCCAAAGTACTAATGCATCTCAATAGAGGGATAAGAGAAGTTCTGAGACCATTTTTTTTTCTTTGCAGTGTGTTTTGTCTCTCTTTTCCCCTTTACCTCTGGGTGGTTCAGGACACAGGTGTAAACATGGACATTCAAGGTCTGTCCTCTTGGATGGATAATCTCACTACAAGGGTACAAAACATTCAAGATTTTGTGGTTCAGAATCCGATGTCAGAGCCTAGGATTCCAATTCCTGATTTGTTTTTTGGTGATAGATCTAAGTTCTTGAATTTCAAAAATAATTGTAAATTGTTTCTTGCCTTGAAACCTCGCTCCTCAGGTGACCCTGTTCAACAAGTAAAGATCATTATTTCTTTGTTACGTGGTGACCCTCAAGACTGGGCATTTTCCCTTGCGCCAGGAGATCCGGCATTGCGTGATGTTGATGCGTTTTTCCTGGCGCTTGGATTGCTTTATGATGAACCTAATTCAGTGGATCAGGCAGAGAAAATCTTGCTGGCTCTGTGTCAGGGTCAGGATGAAGCGGAGATATATTGTCAGAAGTTTAGAAAGTGGTCTGTGCTCACTCAGTGGAATGAATGTGCCTTGGCAGCAATCTTCAGAAAGGGTCTCTCTGAAGCCCTTAAGGATGTCATGGTGGGATTTCCCATGCCTGCTGGTCTGAATGAGTCTATGTCTTTGGCCATTCAGATCGATCAACGCTTGCGTGAGCGTAAAGCTGTGCACCATTTGGCGGTACTATCTGAGCATGGGCCTGAGCCTATGCAATGTGATAGGACTTTGACCAGAGCTGAACGGCAAGAACACAGACGTCGGAATGGGCTATGTTTTTACTGTGGTGATTCCACTCATGTTATCTCCGATTGTCCTAAGCGCACTAAGCGGTTCGCTAGGTCTGCCACCATTGGTACGGTACAGTCTAAATTTCTATTGTCCGTTACTCTGATTTGCTCTTTGTCATCCTATTCTGTTATTGCATTTGTGGATTCAGGCGCTGCCCTGAATTTGATGGACTTGGAGTATGCTAGGCGCTGTGGTTTTTTCTTGGAGCCCTTGCAGTATCCTATTCCATTGAGAGGAACTGATGCTATGCCTTTGGCCAAGAATAAGCCTCAGTACTGGACCCAATTGACCATGTGCATGGCTCCTGCACATCAGGAGGATATCCGCTTTCTGGTGTTGCATAATCTGCATGATGTGGTCGTTTTGGGGTTGCCGTGGCTACAGGTTCATAATCCAGTATTGGACTGGAAATCTATGTCTGTGTCCAGCTGGGGTTGCCAGGGGGTACATGGTGATGTTCCATTTTTGTCTATTTCGTCTTCCACTCCTTCTGAAGTTCCAGAGTTTTTGTTGGATTATCGGGATGTATTTGATGAGCCCAAAGCCAGTGCCCTACCTCCTCATAGGGATTGCGATTGTGCAATTAATTTGATTCCTGGTAGTAAGTTTCCTAAGGGCCGATTGTTCAATTTATCTGTGCCAGAACACGCCGCTATGCGGAGTTATATAAAGGAATCCTTGGAGAAAGGCCATATTCGCCCGTCGTCATCACCGTTAGGAGCAGGGTTCTTTTTTGTGGCCAAGAAGGATGGTTCTTTGAGACCTTGTATTGATTACCGCCTTCCTAATAAAATTACAGTCAAATTTCAGTATCCTTTGCCGTTGCTGTCTGATTTGTTTGCTCATATTAAGGGGTCTAGTTGGTTCACCAAGATAGATCTTCGAGGGGCGTATAATCTTGTGCGTATTAAACGGGGCGAAGAATGGAAAACAGCATTTAATACGTCCGAGGGCCATTTTGAGTACCTGGTTATGCCATTCGGGCTTTCCAATGCTCCATCAGTATTTCAGTCCTTTATGCATGACATCTTCCGAGAGTACCTGGATAAATTCCTGATTGTGTATTTGGATGATATTTTGGTCTTTTCGGATGATTGGGAGTCTCATGTGAAGCAGGTCAGAATGGTGCTCCAGGTCCTTCGTGCGAATTCCTTGTTTGTGAAGGGGTCAAAGTGTCTCTTTGGAGTTCAGAAGGTTTCATTTTTGGGGTTCATTTTTTCCCCTTCTACTATCGAGATGGACCCTGTTAAAGTCCAGGCCATTTACGATTGGACTCAGCCGACATCTGTGAAGAGCCTGCAAAAGTTCCTGGGCATTGCTAATTTTTATCGGCGCTTCATCGCTAATTTTTCTAGTGTTGCTAAACCGTTGACTGATTTGACCAAGAAGGGTGCTGATGTGGTCAATTGGTCTTCTGCAGCTGTAGAGGCTTTTCAGGAGTTGAAGCGTCGTTTTTCTTCTGCCCCTGTGTTGTGCCAGCCAGATGTTTCGCTCCCGTTTCAGGTTGAGGTTGATGCTTCTGAGATTGGAGCAGGGGCTGTTTTGTCGCAAAGAAGTTCTGATGGCTCGGTGATGAAGCCATGTGCTTTCTTTTCTAGAAAGTTTTTGCCTGCTGAGCGTAATTATGATGTTGGTAATCGAGAGTTGTTGGCCATGAAGTTGACATTCGAGGAGTGGCGTCATTGGCTTGAAGGAGCCAAGCATCGCGTGGTGGTCTTGACAGATCACAAGAATTTGACTTATCTTGAGTCTGCCAAATGGTTGATTCCAAGACAGGCTCGATGGTCGTTATTTTTCTCCCGTTTTGATTTTGTGGTTTCGTACCTTCCGGGCTCTAAGAATGTGAAGGCTGATGCCCTGTCAAGGAGTTTTGTGCCTGACTCTCCGGGTGTTCCTGAGCCAGCGGGTATTCTCAAAGAGGGGGTAATTTTGTCTGCCATCTCCCCTGATTTGCGGCGGGTGCTGCAAAAATTTCAGGCTGATAGACCTGACCGTTGCCCAGCGGAGAAACTGTTTGTCCCTGATAGATGGACTAGTAGAGTTATCTCTGAGATTCATTGTTCAGTGTTGGCTGGGCATCCTGGAATCTTTGGTACCAGAGATTTGGTGGCTAGATCCTTTTGGTGGCCGTCTTTGTCATGGGATGTGCATTCTTTTGTGCAGTCCTGTGGGACTTGTGCTCGGGCTAAGCCCTGCTGTTCTCGTGCCAGTGGGTTGCTTTTGCCCTTGCCGGTCCCGAAGAGGTCCTGGACGCATATTTCTATGGATTTTATTTCGGATCTCCCCGTCTCTCAAAAGATGTCGGTCATTTGGGTGGTTTGTGATCGCTTTTCTAAGATGGTCTATTTGGTACTTTTGTCTAAATTGCTTTCCTCCTCTGATTTGGTGCCATTATTTTTCCAGCATGTGGTTCGTTTACATGGTATCCCGGAGAACATAGTTTCTGACAGAGGTTCCCAGTTTGTTTCAAGGTTTTGGCGATCCTTTTGTGCTAGGATGGGCATTGATTTGTCTTTTTCCTCGGCTTTCCATCCTCAGACAAATGGCCAAACTGAACGAACTAATCAAACTTTGGAAACATATCTGAGATGCTTTGTTTCTGCTGATCAGGATGATTGGGTGTCCTTCTTGCCTTTGGCTGAGTTCGCCCTTAATAATCGGGCCAGCTCGGCTACTTTGGTTTCGCCGTTTTTCTGCAATTCTGGTTTTCATCCTCGTTTCTCTTCAGGGCAGGTTGAGTCTTCGGACTGTCCTGGTGTAGATACTGTGGTGGATAGGTTGCAGCAGATTTGGACTCATGTGGTGGACAATTTGACATTGTCCCAGGAGAAGGCTCAACGTTTCGCTAACCGCCGGCGCTGTGTGGGTCCCCGACTTCATGTTGGGGATTTGGTTTGGTTGTCGTCTCGTTATGTTCCTATGAAGGTTTCCTCTCCTAAGTTTAAGCCTCGTTTCATTGGTCCGTATAGGATTTCTGAGGTTATCAATCCTGTGTCATTTCGTTTGGCCCTTCCTGCTTCTTTTGCCATCCATAATGTGTTCCATAGGTCGTTATTGCGGAGATACGTGGCGCCTGTGGTTCCATCCGTTCATTCTCCTGCCCCGGTGTTGGTTGAGGGGGAGTTGGAGTATGTGGTGGAGAAGATTTTGGATTCTCGTATTTCGAGACGGAAACTCCAGTACCTGGTCAAGTGGAAGGGTTATGGTCAGGAAGATAATTCCTGGGTTTTTGCCTCTGATGTTCATGCTGCCGATCTGGTTCGTGCCTGTCATTTGGCTCATCCTGGTCGGCCTGGGGGCTCTGGTGAGGGTTCGGTGACCCCCTCCTCAAGGGGGGGGTACTGTTGTGAATTCTGTTGTCGGGCTCCCTCCTGTGGTCATGAATTGTACTTCGGCTGGTTCTGTCCATGGACTTCCTCTGGTGGGTGTTTCTGAGTTTCCTTCCACAGGTGACGAGGTTAATTCGTTAGCTGGCTGCTCTATTTAACTCCACTTACAGTTAGGGCCAGAAATATTTGGACACTGACACAATTTTCGCGAGTTTGGCTCTGCATGCCACCACATTGGATTTGAAATGAAACCTCTACAACAGATTTCAAGTGCA
Organism: Ranitomeya imitator; assembly: GCF_032444005.1. NCBI lineage: Eukaryota > Metazoa > Chordata > Amphibia > Anura > Dendrobatidae > Ranitomeya > Ranitomeya imitator. The sequence goes on from NC_091282.1 coordinate 383,695,076, forward strand.
GATTGTAACGTTTAATTTGAAGGGTTGAACAAAAATATCTGATAGAAAATGTAGGAATTGTACACATTTCTTTACAAACACTCCACATTTTAGGAGGTCAAAAGTAATTGGACAAATAAACATAACCCAAACAAAATATTTTTATTTTCAATATTTTGTTGCAAATCCTTTGGAGGCAATCACTGCCTTAAGTCTGGAACCCATGGACATCACCAAACGCTGGGTTTCCTCCTTCTTAATGCTTTGCCAGGCCTTTACAGCCGCAGCCTTCAGGTCTTGCTTGTTTGTGGGTCTTTCCGTCTTAAGTCTGGATTTGAGCAAGTGAAATGCATGCTCAATTGGGTTTAGATCTGGAGATTGACTTGGCCATTGCAGAATGTTCCACTTTTTGGCACTCATGAACTCCTGGGTAGCTTTGGCTGTATGCTTGGGGTCATTGTCCATCTGTACTATGAAGCGCCGTCCATTCAACTTTGCAGCATTTGGCTGAATCTGGGCTGAAAGTATATCCCGGTACACTTCAGAATTCATCCGGCTACTCTTGTCTGCTCTTATGTCATCAATAAACACAAGTGACCCAGTGCCATTGAAAGCCATGCATGCCCATGCCATCACGTTGCCTCCACCATGTTTTACAGAGGATGTGGTGTGCCTTGGATCATGTGCCGTTCCCTTTCTTCTCCAAACTTTTTTCTTCCCATCATTCTGGTACAGGTTGATCTTTGTCTCATCTGTCCATAGAATACTTTTCCAGAACTGAGCTGGCTTCTTGAGGTGTTTTTCTGCAAATTTAACTCTGGCCTGTCTATTTTTGTTATTGATGAATGGTTTGCATCTAGATGTGAACCCTTTGTATTTACTGCCATGGAGTTTTCTCTTTACTGTTGACTTAGAGACAGATACACCTACTTCACTGAGAGTGTTCTGGACTTCAGTTGATGTTGTGAATGGGTTCTTCTTCACCAAATTAAGTATGCGGCGATCATCCACCACTGTTGTCATCCGTGGATGCCCAGGTCTTTTTGAGTTCCCAAGCTCACCAGTCAATTCCTTTTTTCTCAGAATGTACCCAACTGTTGATTTCGCTACTCCAAGCATGTCTGCTATCTCTCTGATGGATTTTTTCTTTTTTTTCAGCCTCAGGATGTTCTGCTTCACCTCAATTGAGAGTTCCTTTGACCGCATGTTGTCTGCTCACAGCAACAGCTTCCAAATGCAAAACCACACACCTGGAATCCACCCCTGACCTTTTAACTACTTCATTGATTACAGGTTAACGAGGGAGACGCCTTCAGAGTTAATTGCAGCCCTTAGAGTCCATTGTCCAATTACTTTTGGTCCCTTGAAAAAGAGGACGCTATGCATTACAGAGCTATGATTCCTAAACCCTTTCTCCGATTTGGATGTGGAAACTATCATATTGCAGCTGGGAGTGTGCACTTTTTAGCCCATATTATATATATAATTGTATTTCTGAACATGTTTTTGTAAACAGCTAAAATAACAAAACTTGTGTGACTGTCCAAATATTTCTGGCCCTAACTGTAGATCTTTGCTCCATGCCACCTGTCAATGTTCCAGTATTGGTCTTGTTCACTCCTGGATCGTTCTTGTGACCTGTCTTCCCAGCAGAAGCTAAGTTCCTGCTTGTATTTTCTTTGGTTTGCAATTTTTCTGTCCAGCTTGCTATTTTTATTGTTGTGTTGCTTGCTGGAAGCCCTGGGACGCAGAGGGAGCGCCTCCGCACCGTGAGTCGGTGCGGAGGGTCTTTTTGCGCCCTCTGCGTGGTCTTTTTGTAGGTTTTTGTGCTGACCGCAAAGCTACCTTTCCTATCCTCAGTCTGTTCAGTAAGTCGGGCCTCACTTTGCTAAATCTATTTCATCTCTGTGTTTGTATTTTCATCTTTACTCACAGTCATTATATGTGGGGGCTGCCTTTTCCTTTGGGGAATTACTCTGAGGCAAGGTAGGCTTTATTTTTCTATCTTCAGGGCTAGCTAGTTCCTTAGGCTGTGCCGAGTTGCATAGGGAGCGTTAGGCGCAATCCACGGCTATTTCTAGTGTGTTTGATAGGATTAGGGATTGCGGTCAGCAGAGTTCCCACGTCCCAGAGCTCGTCCTTTATTATCAGTAACTATCAGGCCATTCCGTGTGCTCTTAACCACCAGGTCCATTATTGTCCTGACCACCAGGTCATAACAGCTGTCATTGCATCTTCAATAAATGCACAAATTTATGTTGATATTTTGGACACTTTTCTTATCCCATCAATTGAAAGGATGTTTGGGGATGATGAAATCATTTTTCAAGATGATAATGCATCCTGCCATAGAGCAAAAACTGTGAAAACATTCATTGAAAAAATACACATAAGGTCAATGTCATGGCCTGCAAATAGTCCGGATCTCAATCCAATTGAAAATCTTTGGTGGAAGTTGAAGAAAATGGTCCATGAAAAGGCTCCAACCTGCAAAGCTGATCTGGCAACAGCAATCAGAGAAAGTTGGAGCCAGATTGATGAAGAGAACTGTTTGACACTCATTAAGTCCGTGCCTCAGAGACTGCAAGCTGTTATACAAGCCAGAGGTGGTGCAACAAAATACTAGTGATGTGTTGGAGTGTTTTTTTTTTATGATTCCATAATTTTTTCCTCAGAATTGAGTGATTCCATAATTTTTTCCCTATGCTTGGTTAAAAAAAGTAACCATTACTGACTACCACATTTTTTGTTCTTGATTTCTTTTAGTGTTTCTTAAAGCCAGAAAGTTGCCATTTGAAATGACTTTAGTTTTTTGCCATGTCTGTGATCTGCTTTTTTTCTACAAAATTTAAAAGGAACCTGTCACCTGAATTTGGCGGGACCGGTTTTCGGTCATATGGGTGGAGTTTTCGGGTGTTTGATTCACCCTTTCCTTACCCGCTGGCTGCATGCTGGCCGCAATATTGGATTGAAGTTCATTCTATGTCCTCCGTAGTACACGCCTGCGCAAGGCAGCATGCAGCCAGCGGGTAAGGAAAGGGTGAATCAAACACCCGAAAACGCCGCCCATATTACCGAAAACCGGTCCCGCCAAATTCAGATGACAGGTTCCCTTTAACAACTGAATGAACATCCTCCAAGGCCGGTGATTCCATAATTTTTGCCAGGGGTTGTATTAATACTGTTACATAATTTACTTTTTAGGAAATTGTTTTCTATGGAGGGAACAAAATGGGTCCTGTTACTGTGCAGTGCGGCACTACTTTGCTTTTTTCTTCATGTGATGTTGTGTAGAAGTTGGGGAATGTGCTCTGGAAGCGATCAGCTATCGATGACTGTGTATTATTTTTTGCAGAGACGAGTCCTGGCTGGAAGAAGTGATGGCAGTCTGTGCTGGATGAAGATGAAAAGCGAAGATGAAGGACTTCAACTACAGACATCACTGGTGAGTCAGTTTATTACATGTTCACGCAGACTATACACTAAATACTGTGTTCAGAGCACACTATATACAAAGCTGTTGTATATAATTTCACTGTATTACCTGTACACTGACACTATATACAGAGCTCCTGTGCATAATGTCATTGGTGATCACTATATTACCTGTACATTATACACTATACACATAGCTCTTGTCTAAAATGTCACTGGTGATTACTGTATTATCTGTACACTGACACTGTGTACAGTGCTCCTGTATATAATGAAGCTATATACTGAGCTCCTGTGTATAATGTCACTGGTGACCACTGTATTACCTGTACACTATATATTATATGCAGAGCTCCTGTGTATAATGTCACTGGTGATTACTGTATTATCTGTACGCTGACACTGTATTCTGAGCTCCTGTGTATAATGTCACTGGTGATAATAACAGTGTTGTGAGTATTGTGGCTTGTATTCATGATCAGTATTCTAGTTTTCAATTACTATAGAGTGGTAATTTGTGGTCTGATCATGGTGTGATGGTATTTATCCTGTTGTGAATTCTGTTGTCAAGCTCCCTCCTGTGGTCATGAATGGTACTTCGGCTGGTTCTGTCCATGGGCTTCCTCTGGTGGTTGTGAGTGGGGCTGCGGCTTCTGAGGTTCCTTCCACAGGTGACGAGGTTAATTCGTTAGCTGGCTGCTCTATTTAACTCCACCTAGATCATTGCTCCATGCCACCTGTCAATGTTCCAGTATTAGTCTTGTTCACTCCTGGATCGTTCTTGTGACCTGTCTTCCCAGCAGAAGCTAAGTTCCTGCTTGTTTTTCTCTGGTTTGCTATTTTTCTGTCCAGCTTGCTATTTTTATTGTTGTCTTGCTTGCTGGAAGCTCTGGGACGCAGAGGGAGCGCCTCCGCACCGTGAGTCGGTGCGGAGGGTCTTTTTGCGCCCTCTGCGTGGTCTTTTTGTAGTTTTTTGTGCTGACCATAAAGCTACCTTTCCTATCCTCTGTCTGTTCAGTAAGTCGGGCCTCACTTTGCTAAATCTATTTCATCTCTGTGTTTGTAATTTTCATCTTTACTCACAGTCATTATATGTGGGGGGCTGCCTTTTCCTTTGGGGAATTTCTCTGAGGCAAGGTAGGCTTTATTTTTCTATCTTTAGGGCTAGCTAGTTCCTTAGGCTGTGTCGAGTTGCATAGGGAGCGTTAGGAGCAATCCACGGCTATTTCTAGTGTGTGTGATAGGATTAGGGATTGCGGTCAGCAGAGTTCCCACGTCTCAGAGCTCGTCCTATATTATTAGTAACTATCAGGTCATTCCGTGTGCTCTTAACCACCAGGTCCATTATTGTCCTGACCACCAGGTCATAACATTATCCCCTGTATGTAGTATTATTTGATCACTATGTGGTGGTAAGCTGTGATCTGCTCACACTATGGTGGTATTTATCCCCTGTATGTGGTATTATTCGGTCACTATATGGTGGTAATTTGTAGTCTGGTTTGTAGTTCTGGAATCCCCAAAGAGAATGAATGGAGCTGCGGTCAGACATCCCACCTGCCGCTCCATTTTAAAATGTGGTATCATGGATAAAACGTCCTCACTCTTCCAATCAGTGCAGTTTCTAATGGTTGGACCTAAACGATCACTTATCCTGTAGAGCCTATGGATCGGTGATAACTTGTTTTAACAAAATAACCCCTTTAATGTAAACTAATTGTACATCCCAGTTATGGTTTGCTCATAGTAGATGTGCAGGAGCCGGCTGTGTTTTACAATCGATGCTCCACTATAATGGGGATAACGACTTACAGATATTTGCATATAGTGGTAGGGTGGGCCCCAGACACCCCAGTCCGACCCTAATTTCAGTTGTACTTTTTTTTTCCTTCAACCTCTTGCTCATGCTTCATCTTTGTAGGACAGGTTTAGCATTTGACATTAATGTTATATTTACCTACATGTTGTGATCCCCGGCAGAGATACATATGTTTGTATATTTACCATCTATTGTATTCCTAATATTCCACATATATCTTATAATTCTTACATGTGTTCCATATTGCTGGATTATGTGGGAGATTGTTTTGTCCATTGTTTTATCATAATATGGACTCTGTACAGGTCGTCTGGTCTGTCCCCCACTTTTCCACCTTTTTAAGTGTTAATGTTTTTTGCACTTATATATAATAAAGATACAGTTTCACACTATTTTCCTCTCATAAATGCCTTTATATGACAATTATTACCCTTTTTGGGCTTGTTGGTGCCAGGTATACGCTTTTTCTTGTTCTTATTTGCTATTGCTGGTATATGACACAAGAGTCTATTTAGATATCTAATATTAGTATTTTTGTGGTGCTGGTCCAACCTTTGTTCATACATCTCTCTTTGTAACTTAAATTCTTTCTTTTGTAGAACATCTTTTGTAAACCAGACTAAGCAGTTAGCTAAGTAATGGGATTTAACAATTTGTTTACAACTGTATCCTTAGAAACTTGCTATAAAAGATCTGTTTCTGGGCAACTAAGAATGGTGAGGCAGCAATGGAGACAATTTTTTTCTGACAGAAGAGATAGAAAGGATTTAACTCCTTGAGAATACTTTGTAAATTGCTCCTGAGTCAGCATTTTATTATACATTTTTTTTTTAGCAGAAATATATGTTAAATATAATGCTAAGAATAAATGTATTTTGTATGATACAAATTAGAGAAGATTGTTATAAATAGTAAATTAGGTAATAATAATCTGTATTTGTTTTTAACCAAGTCACATACCATGAAGTGCCTAAATGTCACAGGGTGACAATGTACAGGTCCTTCTCAAAAAATTAGCATATAGTGTTAAATTTCATTATTTACCATAATGTAATGATTACAATTAAACTTTCATATATTATAGATTCATTATCCACCAACTGAAATTTGTCAGGTCTTTTATTGTTTTAATACTGATGATTTTGGCATACAACTCCTGATAACCCAAATAACCTGTCTCAATAAATTAGCATATTTCACCCATCCAATCAAATAAAAGTGTTTTTTAATAACAAACAAAAAAACCAACAAATAATAATGTTCAGTTATGCACTCAATACTTGGTCGGGAATCCTTTGGCAGAAATGACTGCTTCAATGCGGCGTGGCATGGAGGCAATCAGCCTGTGACACTGCTGAGATGTTATGGAGGCCCAGGATGCTTCAATAGCGGCCTTAAGCTCATCCAGAGTGTTGGGTCTTGCGTCTCTCAACTTTCTCTTCACAATATCCCACAGATTCTCTATGGGGTTCAGGTCAGGAGAGTTGGCAGGCCAATTGAGCACAGTAATACCATGGTCAGTAAACCATTTACCAGTGGTTTTGGCACTGTGAGCAGGTGCCAGGTCGTGCTGAAAAATGAAATCTTCATCTCCATAAAGCATTTCAGCCGATGGAAGCATGAAGTGCTCCAAAATTCCTGATAGCTAGCTGCATTGACCCTGCCCTTGATGAAACACAGTGGACCAACACCAGCAGCTGACATGGCACCCCACACCATCACTGACTGTGGGTACTTGACACTGGACTTCAGGCATTTTGGCATTTCCTTCTCCCCAGTCTTCCTCCAGACTCTGGCACCTTGATTTCCGAATGACATGCAAAATTTGCTTTCATCAGAAAAAAGTACTTGGGACCACTTAGCAACAGTCCAGTGCTGCTTCTCTGTAGCCCAGGTCAGGCGCCTCTGCCGCTGTTTATGGTTCAAAAGTGGCTTTACCTGGGGAATGCGGCACCTGTAGCCCATTTCCTGCACACGCCTGTGCACGGTGGCTCTGGATGTTTCCACACCAGACTCAGTCCACTGCTTCCTCAGGTTCCCCAAGGTCTGGAATCGGTCCTTCTCCACAATCTTCCTCAGGGTCCGGTCTCCTCTTCTCGTTGTACAGTGTTTTCTGCCACATTGTTTCCTTCCAACAGACTTACCATTGAGGTGCCTTGATACAGCACTCTGGGAACAGCCTATTTGTTGAGAAATTTCTTTCTGGGTCTTACCCTCTTGCTTGAGGGTGTCAATGATGGCCTTCTTGACATCTGTCAGGTCGCTAGTCTTACCCATGATGGGGGTTTTGAGTAATGAACCAGGCAGGGAGTTTATAAAAGCCTCAGGTATCTTTTGCATGTGTTTAGAGTTAATTAGTTGATTCAGAAGATTAGGGTAATAGGTCGTTTAGAGAACCTTTTCTTGATATGCTAATTTATTGAGACAGGTTTTTTGGGTTATCAGGAGTTGTATGCCAAAATCATCAGTATTAAAACAATAAAAGACCTGACAAATTTCAGTTGGTGGATAATGAATCTATAATATATGAAAGTTTAATTGTAATCATTACATTATGGTAAATAATGAAATTTAACACTATATGCTAATTTTTTGAGAAGGACCTGTATATCCTGAGCCTGCTTCATGCAAGGCAGATGTCGGCCATAACACACAGCCAGCATCTCTATGTAAGAGTAGCAATAAGACCTAGCCTCAATCGCAGCTATTTAATAACTTTAAAGGGATTTTTCCCATGAAAAAAGTTGATTTTAATCAATAGATCTTGGAATAATAATAACTTCCACAATTGGATGTGTTTAAATAAAATGTTCCTGTGCTGAGATAATCTTATACATGTGCCCCTGCTGTGTACTGTGTAATGGTAGTGTCTGACCGTGCAGGAACATGGTCTGATAATGATCATAACACATCATTTTTTTCTCTGTTTATTATGAGTTGTTCCAATTGTGACAAAGTCATAGGTAGGGGGCAGGAGGGGAGATATGTGTCACTACGCTTAAAGGCATCAGTAAAGTAAAATCCAGAGTAATTTCCCGCCAGCACATTAAGTGTGAGGATTTAGTTAAGTTGCATAATGAGCTGGTTTTTATGTGGACATCTATAGAGTGGGTGTGAGGGTGTCCACCTTATCTCCACCTGCAGAGCTGGAGGTGTGCTGACAGGACCTGTGTGATGTCACGGTCATGTGTTCAGTCACATGGGGGAAGAGTCACATGGTCTGAGGCTTAAATGGCTTGGCTCAAGAGGCAGTCTTGGTTCAGCAAGACCAGAGAGAGGATTCTCCAGTGGTTTGTATCCTGAGGAAGAAAGACTTAGCCTCCGGTAACGCTATGAGTATTTTACCTCAGTATTACCTCAGTATTTGCAAGCCAAAACCAGGAGTGGAACAATCAGAGGAAAAAGTATAATAGAAACATATGCATCACTTCTGTATTCAGGGCCGGACTGGCCATAGGGCAGTTCTGGCATTTGCCAGAGGGGCCGCCCCTTGCCGTGGGCCGCTCCCTCTGCAGGAGTCCCTTTGATGTGGTGACAGGAGCCACTCAGGAGCAGGAGAAGGAGGCGTGGGCTCAAATACTCTTTTCATGTGAGCAGCTGCAGTGCTCACTGCCGGGATAATTTACATACATACCTCTCCAGGAAGCCACCCAAGATCCACATCTTCACCACAGCTGCTGACTGTAGCACCCAGCCAATGAAATCAGGCAAGGGAGCTACAGAAACCAATGAGAGGAGGTGGGTGGGGCCAGTGCTGAGAGGAGAACAAGATGATGGGAGATTCCAGCACGTTCCCTCCTCTGCTGTATCAGTGCTGGAGGATGCAGGGCCGAGAGGAGGGCTCAGGCCCGTGTGTGCAACCACTGCTCTACCAACGGACCTGGAATCCCCTGCTCCTAGGAAGTATCGTCAGATGAAGAAATCCAGCTGCCTGCAGAAAGGGGTGAGTATATAGGTGTATGCCCAATGTGTAAAGGGTGTATATGTGCAAGTCATGTGTCTCTAGTTTGAGTATAAGTATATATATGTACTATCTGTAAATGTATATATGTACTGTGTGTATATATCTATATATGTACCTTATGTGTCTGTATATGTACTGTGTGTGTATAAATATATATATATATATACACATACATACACTGTGTATGTACTGTAATGCTGCAAAATCACGACCCCCACAGGTTGCCCACCCTTAATTTCTGTAACTTGCATTTTACTGCCCTGTGTTGCAGTTTTGTGGAGACAAGTCTATTTTTAAAGGGAACTTGTCTCCAGTGTTTGAATCTTTCAACAAATGCCGCCACCTTTATCTCCTCTGTGCTGCATTACACCGTATATTGACTCCTGACCCCCTGTTTACCCCCAAACAAAACATTTGATTTGCTCTCACACTTTATTTAAGTGAGGCTGGTTGGGCGACATCTCTGTGGTCTGTGTGCCTCCTTCCTGCTCCTAAATGTCGTCCTTCGGCTCTGATAAATATGGATGACTTGTTATCCACATAACACAACAAAATCTTACCCTGCACAGTAGCATCGCTGTCCCGCGCAGGCGCACTTTCACAGGTGCTGGAATTACATCTTTTGCCACATATCCCATAATGTGCCTTGCTCCATCCGCAGAGCAAAGTGGACGGGCCGACGATGCTACTGCACAGGCGCATGATTTTTTTGCACTATGTAGATGACGCAGGACGAGTTGTCCACACCAATCAGAGCCGGAGGATGGCGATTAGGAGCAGGGAGGAGGCACACACACCACAGATGGTTTGGGGCTATACAGGGAAGGGAGGAGTCAATATACACATTTATGTAATGCAGCACAGAGCAGATAACATTGGTGACATTTGTTGATTCAAAAACTGGTGACAGGTTCCCTTTAAATTTCTAAATAGCTTTAAACACTTTTTTTTCTTTTCAATCTGCTTTTTTTTGTGGGGTAGGTGGGGGGGAGGGGGGGCTCTATGCCTCCCTCTACCTTTTTCTTAAAATGAAGCATCCTTTTAAAATGCAGCAATTTTCACATCATTTACCTGTGATTTGGTTTTGTTCTCATAGCGATATTGCCTGTCCTGTTTAGGGCAGAGTAAAGTACTGCAGTGCGCAGGCGCTGGGCCTTTCTGACCTTTCCTGACGCCTGCGCACTGCAGTACTTTGCTCTGCTCTCAACAGGTCAGACAAAGTACGCCTGCGCAGGAGCCACAACAGGAAGAAAAGAAGAGGACGTCATCGTAAGAAGATGGGAGGCCCCGGACCGCGACGCACATCAGACAAGAACCGGACCGGACCACCCCTGGGTGAGTATAATATAACCTGTTTTTCTTATCTTTCAGGATACATCGGGGGCTTATTTACAGCATTACGGAATGATGTAGATAAGCCCCTGATGCTGGTGGCCGTAGCTTATAGGCCAAAAATGGGGTGACAGATTCCCTTTAAACTATCTAGAGAGCAAGATTATAGAAGTTACAAGATGTGGGCCTGTGTTCTTAAAAATGCCAGGGCTGAATTTCAGTCCCAGTCCGGCCCTGTCTGTATTTATCACCCACTCCTGGTTTTGAATTACAAATACTGATGGAAAATACTGACTAAAAGTGTGACCGTTGCCTTAACCTTTGTTGCTCCAGAGTGGCCTGCTACCCGCAAATGTATGGAGTCTGTTACAGCATTTTGTTTTCTTTGTTCTTTTCCTGTTTTTGCCTGAAGAGCTGTGTTTACTTTCCTCTTCTTGTTGGTTTATGCTGCAATATAATAAAAGAACTGAAGAGTTAAAGAGATAGTGTTCCAGTTTTCTACCTCCGTGTACCACCTAGTAAGTTGAACTACCACACAACACACACAAAGGAAATACACATGTGTAATTGCAATAATTTTCTGGGAGAAATACTTCATTTCTGGAACAATTTCAAGGGTGCCAACACCTTCAGCCATGACTGTGCTCCATCATCCGAAAAAATAAAAATAAAAAGAAGGTCACAGGGCTCAGAAAACAAATAAAATTATTATTTTTTTTTTTACAAATATCTTAATTTTTTAAACCACTAATATATATATATATATATATATATATATATATATATATATATAAACCCTACCCTATCATAGTGAGTAGTAATGAGTGAACCCGTGGATGTTTGGGTTCGCCGTGTTCAGGCAGACTGAATGGGGACCCAATTGTCAGTGCTGTAAAATGACTGTAAAATGGTCGGAGAAAGTGCTAGACGTGCTGCAAAATGGGGTAGGAGCAGGACAATTGCCCTGCAAACAAATGTGGATAGGAAAATGACTTAAAGGGGTTCTGTCACTATGTCAATCATTGGTAAAATAGGAAGTAAATGGATAACAAACATTTTAGCATTTTAAGAGTGCTATCACAGAGACTGAGGCTTACTACTGCCAGCACAGTTAAAAATTTCACCCACAGCGCATGGGGCAGAGTACTCCCACAGAAGCAGCTTACAAATGTCACCCACAGAGCATGGTCCAGAGTACCCCCATAAGATACCTGGAATCTGTAACCATATACTCTGTGCAACCATGTAAAATAAAGTGCATGTGCAGTATTTAAACATTAAATATAGACAATGTCAGAGACACTAAATAACAAATGTAGAGTCCCATGTAATAATACCATGGAAAAAAGCATATACTGCTGGCACAAGTAGATTGAAAAGACCATGAACACACAAAAGAAAATATACAGTTGAAACCCAAAGTTTACATACACTATATAAAAAAACAATATGCATGTATTTCGCAATATCTGACATGAAATCAGAATAAACCTTTCCTGTTTTAGGTCAATTAGAATTACCATAATTATTAATATTTGCCAAATGAGAGAATAATGAGAAAGAGAGAATATTTAAGGCATTTTTATTACTTACTGCAAAGTCAAAAGTTTACATACACCAAGATTACTATGCCTTCAAACCCTTAATGACTGCCAATACACCTTTTAATGGTGGCAGTTAAGGGGCCTTATTCTTCAGCGTCGCATTTTAGCGCTGAGAAATAAGTGTATAGCGCCCCCACTTTGGAAAATATCCAGGATCTCGGCTACCAGGGGTAGCTGAGACCCCGGAAAACATGATTCGGGTCGGTTTTTACCATCCCCAGTCTTGTAATCACCGTTATTCGCCAAATAACAGCGATCTAAAAAAAGTCCAATTTTCAATTCATTTTTCTCTCCTCTGATATGATCTAGTACATCAGAAGAGAGAGAAATGGGGTCCCTCAAATGCCCCGGTACCTCAACCATGCCTAGACCCTCCTGCTCCATCCCCCGGCTCTCCGCATCATCTTCCTGAAAGAAAATGGTGGGCACATGTGCAGTGCACCCACCGAGATCTGCTGGCCAGTACCTGGCAACAATAGATTTTTCCTATTTGTTAATTTTGATCACTGTGATCGACCCTATCACAGTGATCAATATAAAAAAGGTAAATCAAACATCCCCCTTTGTCACCCCCTTAGGTAAAAAAATAAAATAAAAAAATTGTAATTTTTTCCATTCTTTGCAATTGGGTTAGGGCTAGGGTTAGGGTTGGGGCTAGAGATAGAGATAGGGTTGGGGCTAGGGTTAGGATTAGGGCTGGCGTTAAGGTTGTGTTGAGGTTAGGGTTGTGTCAGGGTTGTGTTAGGGTTATGGTTTTGTTGATGTTATAGTTGTGTTGGAGTTATGGTTGTGTTGTTGGGGTTAGGGTGGTGTTGGAGCTAGGATGGTGTTGGGGCTAGGGTTGTGTTGGGGTTAGGGTTGTGTTGGGGTTATGATTGTGGTTAGGGTTGGGATTAGGTTTAGGGGTGTGTTGGGTTTAGGGTTGGGGTTAGGGATGTTTTAGGGTTACAGTTAGAATTGGAGGGTTTCCACTGTTTAGGCTCATCAGGGGGTCTCCAAACGTGATATGGTGCCCACCATCAATTCCAGCCAATTGTGCGTTCAAAAAGTCAAACAGTGCTCCCTCCATTCAGAGCCCTGCCATGTGCCCAATCAGTGGCTTTT